>NW_008794446.1:7158868-7161375 GCF_000699145.1 Aptenodytes forsteri | reverse complement strand
GTTCCAATGTTTAACCACTCTTTCAGTGAAGAAATTTTTCCTCGTGTCCAATCTAAACCTTCCTTGGCGCAATTGAGGCCATTTCCTCTGGTCCTGTCGCTTGTTACTTGGGAGAAGGGACCGCACCCACCTCACCTCTAAGATCATCGAGTCCAACCAGCAACCCAACACCACCATGCCCACTAAACCATCTCCCTAAGCGCCTCATCTACACGTCTTTTAAATACTTCCAGGGATGGTGACTCAACCACTTCCCTGGGCAGCCTGTTCCAATGTTTAACCACTCTTTCAGTGAAGAAATTTTTCCTCGTGTCCAATCTAAACCTTCCTTGGCGCAACTTGAGGCCATTTCCTCTGGTCCTGTCGCTTGTTACTTGGGAGAAGGGACCGACACCCACCTCGCTACAACCTCCTTTCAGGTAGTTGTAGAGCACGATAAGATGCTTCGAACTGAGAAAAAAAACACACCGAGCCCAATCATTCTGCCCTGGGCAGCAGGGAAACGCGGGAGCCCAGGGAAAGGCAGGCCAGCCTGCCCCAACCTGCAGGCAAGCGGGGAGCAGCAAGGGCACGGCCCCACAGCACCCTCAGCCTCGGCTCAGGACCCACCCGCTGGTGCAAGTGCATTTGTCTGCATCTGTGTCCTAAACTGCAGTGTTGAGGTTCACAGTGTGATGGTAAGTGCTCTGGGAATAGTTAGGCGTTACTGAAGGTGATCTAACTGTAAACTGCTGCTAAAAGGGGGGTGACCCCTTCCTCAGCCTGGTACTGGCACCAGCTGCCCTGATGGTGAGCTGCTACTGCTCGCTCAGAAACTATTCTGGGGCTGTTCTTCTGATAATCCAGTGACCTGAACCAGCTCTCTGCAAGGCAAGCCAAGCAGAAATGTCAGCACAAGAGAGGGGGCAGGACCACAGAGCAGGGTGCTTGAGATGCAAGGGAAGAAGCAGGACTGTGCATCTGGTTAGAACAGCTTACACGTGTCAAACCCCTCTGGGCTCCACCTTGTCCGGTGTTCAGTACAACTTTCAAGGGTATTTATTTACTGCTCCAATTTTAGCCTAAGTAAAGGATGCTTAGCTAAGAAGCTACCACTTTTAGGAATGTGTGCAGACTAAAGGGTCACTGCATGCATTCACATACATGAGTGCTTTTTGGCATAACGCTACAGTACCCCTTGTTTAGCTTGCAGCCCAGATGACCTTGTATGTTCTCAGCCAACTGCTCTGTTTCCCCGAGGATTTATGTTCTAGCAGCCACTGTTGATTCAGTTTTTTTTCCCATCCAAGCATTCCTTTTCCTTCTGCAGCTGAAAATGCTCCTTAAAGCAGTTCCGGAGGGATGCTTGGGGTACACTCCATGTATTCTGTGCCATGCAAAGAAAAAGGCATTTCATATATTTCATTTGGGGAGGTTGCCATGTTGTCTCTGTGGCTGACAGCAGCCTTCAGAAATGTCACATTTACACAAAGAAAAAAATGGTTTAAAACACTTCTAGGAAACATTGCATCCTTTGGAGCCCTCTAATATCCACACACATTCCGAGCTCTGTAATACCTGGCTCCTCAAAAGAGAGTATGGAAAACTGTCTCAATAAAATCAAAGTACCATAAAATTGCTCGCAAGCCTCTTTTCTGAAATGTGAGTGGTCAAGGCAGGAGAAAGGGTTTTCCAGCACTTGTTTGGAGTGGCTTGAATCACCCCGGCTTTGCCACACATGAGCAGTGATCCATTGCAGACTCCTGCCAGCAGCACGTTTGCCCTGCACACCATGTATTTTGGCCGTGTGAGCGTGCTCACTCTCGTACATGTATTTCTGTGTGTTTAACCAACGCCCTATTAGTCACTGGAATTTTTGTCGAAGCAAGTCCTCTCTGCCTTGACCGCACGTTTCAGCCAGCTCCAATTGTTCATCAAGACAATACTACACCTCCCAGCCTGCCCAGCTGCAAGTCACTGACAAGTTCAGCGCAGGCAGGATGGCGGGATGGCCTTGACCTCCTGCCAGTGTAAGATGAACGATGGGTTGGGTCTGGGCAGTCCCTGGGCTGGCTGAGAGCAGCGAGCCGAAACCAGCCACAGACCCTGCCAGCTTTGCAGCGGCTGGGAACTAAGACACTGCCGCCATTGAGAAAATAAACATTTCCCATTTACAGAGAGTTCATGTCAGTGCAATGTATTTCTTAGAGTAGCCCTAGTTCCCTGCTTGGGCAGCTGTCAGGAATTAGGTGGAGGAAGGTGGCCAATATATTAAAGTGCTTAAAGGCAGGAAGAGAAGTGAGGCCCTCACATCCATCTATTGTAAAGTTGCCACTTTAGCATCCTGAGCCCATGGGTGTTAAATGGGCCGTGCTTAGCTGAGTCATGGAAAAGAAGGGCAAAAACAAGCACAGGGAGCCTTGTCCCAGCTGGGGTGCCCTTGGGGACTTGCAGAAACAACTGCAAATTCTTCATAGCCACACGTTCCTCCTCCCCCCCCCCCAAAGGCCCTTTCCTTTTTATTTAAC
>NW_008794446.1:7151564-7158777 GCF_000699145.1 Aptenodytes forsteri | reverse complement strand
CCCGTTCCCCCCCCCCCCCCCCCCAAGGGCTCGTTTCCTATAGTTACCCACCTCTACCTTGGTTCAGTGCTCTCTGGTACTCACTTGTCCAGCCTGGCATTACATTGAGGATGAGGCTGATCAATAGAGTGCTAATAAATCATATTGGCAATGTGCATCGAAGGGGCTGAGGGTTATTTGTTTCCTTGAAGGCATATGGAGGGTTAGGTGTGGGAGCTGATTGACTGCCGACTCAACTGAGCAGGACACACCTCAGCAAGAGTGTTTGCAGGGACTGGGGACACCTCAGCTACTTTCACTAGGCCTGATTTAGCACAAGGACCTTGAATCCTCCTTTGCCTTCTAAAATGTGACGGAGAAGAAGGGAACATAAAATACAGACCCAAAGAGTGTCCGTTTCTGCTTGCTGCCTGTCCATGTGAAGCGTTTCAGTTCTTCTGGAGCCAGCACCATCCCACTGTCTGCTTGGTAATCCTTGAAGAAAAAAGAAAGACACAACCCTATTAGGCGTTAACCGTAGAAAGTTACTTTTACAATGGGCTCAATTCCTCTTTGGTCCGATTTTCATCATCGGTTTGGTCATTTATACTCAGAGAGCTCTAGGAGACAGCTGCTCCATGCTGCTCGAGGTGCCGCAATGCCCAGGTATTTAATGTTGCCTTTCCAAACTGTCTTTGCTTTGGGGTGCAGCAAACACATGCTATTAATGCAGATAGAGAGTGTTAAAAGAAAGGTGTCTACACGCAAGGTGAGGTTCTGGGCAGCCACTAGTTCAGCCTTGAGAGCACCACTGTGCCTTTCCCGCCTCCCACTGCTTAATGCATACAACTGGGTCACTAAAAGCTTCCCCCAGCCTCTCACCCATGCCCACCCCCACCAGGACAGTATGTGTGCCCCGTTAGTAGACATTTCCCCACCTTGTCCGCCAGATAACAGGACTTGTTCATACCAGGAACTTCTGATGGAAATGTGACCCACGATTCTCATTTGTGCACTACTATTCAGATGAAAACACAGATCCAAGGGATTTTATAGAATCATAGAATCACGGAATAGTTTGGGTTGGAAGGGACCTCTAAAGGTCATCTAGTCCAACCCCCCTGTTGTGGGCAGGGACAGCTTCAACTAGATCAGGTCACTCAGAGCCCCGTCCAACCTCGCCTTGAATGTTTCCAGGGATGGGGCATCCACCACTTCTCTGGGCAACCTGTGCCAGCGTTTCATCACCCTCAGCGTAAAAAATTTCTTCCTTCTATCTAGTCTAAATCTACCGCCCTTTAGTTTAAAGCCATTCCCCCTTGTCCTGTCACAACAGGCCCTGCTAAAAAGTTTGCCGCCATCTTTTTTATAAGCCCCCTTTAAGTACTGATAGGCTGCAGTAAGGTCTCCCCGAAGCCTTTTAAGTGGCTCTCCCACACCAGTGGGACTCAGATGGGACTCTGGCAGCTGTACCTTGCAGTGCTATTGGCACTGGCCATTTCTTATCAGGTAAGGAGTGTCTGCAGCCCATTGCATGGTCAGCAAGGTTCTACTGTCCCCAATTTGTAGGACATGGGTTAACACCATGCTGCAAGCACAGCTAATCTTGCACCTCATATCAGTAGACCTGACAAAGCAGTAAAACCCCTTCTTGAGTCTCTCTGTATATGTCACGCAAATAAAATGAAATAAATGGCATATCATTTGGCCCAAGAGTCACTTACATTAAATACAAGTGTTTCCTTCATGGGAAGCTCTTCAAATGTCTTTATGCACTGGGGTGGTTTTATTTTGAAAGTGTTTATGTATCTGTTCAACAAGAAAAGCAGGGCAAGTTTTGGTGAGAGTGTGACGTGCATAAGCAGGAAGCGCTGGATATTTCTGTTTCTTTAAGCAGTTGCCTAACTGTCACCGAGGTAGTTTACACAAAAGGGACTTGTTAACCCAACCCCACCCAAACCTCATTCCCCAGCCCTGGGGTGCACATAGCTGCCCCTCTCACAGTGCCCGAGACCGGTGACCTGATGGTCCCCCTGGGCAGAAACACCCCAACAGGCCGTCCCAGCCCAGTGGGATCCTGGCGGAGGTGGCTCAGTGGCTGGTGGGACACTCAGACCATGTGGGGTGTCTCTGGGTGTTTTCTCCCGCCCAGGTCCAAACCAGGCTGTGCAGCAAGCTACAATACCCAACAAAAATCTCAACTGATCTTGCTTCTCTCACCTGACGTTTTCAGTGCTTCCGCAACTTGAGCTTGTAACAGAAAAATTTTCATTGCACAAAGGATCGGATGCAGGGGGAAACCCACTTTCTGTTGTAAATATAGTATTGAGGGGTATGTAGTCTTTGCCTTCCTAAATGCACACAAGAAATTAAAGCGTTATTCCTGGGACCATGTGGCTGGTCGCCCCTGCCTCAGTCACAGCACGTGGTCGTGACGTTAATACCTGCTGGACGTTTGCTTGCAGCAGGTCACCCAGCTTTTTCACCAGCTCGGAGAACCGTGGTCTGTCATTGGGATTGCTTCGCCAGCAGTCCAGCATGATTTGGTAGCTGTGAGGACAAAACCAAAATGAGCACATGGTGGGGTTACAGCTCAGTTTGATCCAAGACAGTGCAGTCTCTGGCAGCTTGCCATCGATAGAGTTAACTCCTGAGCCCGCCTGATTTACAAAGATGTTCTCCAACACCACCGAGGCTTCTTACTAAAAGTAAAAGAGTAAACTTTCCACAGAAAAAGGAAAAAAAAACCACCTTCTTCCTGCAAGACACTGGGAAGACCATATCAAAAGAATAATTTAGCCAACTAGTCATACTTTCTTTTTTTCTTCCTAATTAAGCATTAAACCTTTGTATTAAGCATCTATTAACTGTCAATGTTTAAGTTAAGGCATCCTAAGATGACTGCTATGAATGTGTCACTTCCTCGTATTGGTCAAGTCGAGCTTTCCTTCCTGCAATAAAATATGTGGAAGAGAGAAAAAAAAAAAGCTCTTATCTACTGACACTAGGATAATAAAATTAGCCAATGGGTAATACTCCCAGATAGGCATGGCTGGCTTGCATCCTTTTTCTTCTTCCAGAACTATTTTTTGGTAAGTGTTGCTATTTAGAGTCATGACATAGCACTGAAAAAGGCACCAAAGACACCTACACGTACTTGATTTTGCCTCCAGAGGTAAAATACCCTGGATATGTTCATGCTCCTGAATGATTTGTGCCACGGGGTGTGTGTTCGGCGTGCTGCAGATGCCTCCCTGGGCAGGCCACTCTGTACCCCTCCCAGGGCAGAGGGGCTGCAAACTCAGGGTCTCACTTGGACCCTCCCCAGGCCTCCAAAAAGGTGTTGACCATGCAGCAGCAGCTGGAGGCTGCACCTGAAGGCAGGGGACTGGGGAGTGACAGCCAACGTCGTGGTGGAAGGGCTCAGACAAACCCCGCAGGCGACACGGGCTGGGAGGCTCCCGTCACCTTCCTCTGCCATCAGACACCATCTCCGGGAAAGGGTGGACCCTCATCAAGCGAGTGCTTGCGAGGAAGCCTCTGCTGTAGCTTCCTAAGTCAAGACGACGTTAATAATTTCACATTCCTCCAGCACTTATCTGTGTGCACGTCGCTAAATATTAAACCTGGAGAGGAATGACTGACCTTCCTCCTCAGGGCTGCTTGCTCAGCTCCCCTTGGAGCCCAGCCCTTGTGGTGCCCTGGGATCGGGTCCACGTCCCTCCTCACCCTCTCCTACCCCATGGGAGGGCCAGGGAACCAAGGGTGGGGGGGATGCAAAAAGATGCTGTTGACAGCAAGAAGATATGAGGCAGCATCGGGTTGTTTTTCCTTACGTTGGCACAGGGTAGTTTTTGCAGAGACTTGTACATCATTTGCAAGGCAGCCCAGGAGGGCAGCAGTACACAACACAAGCAGAGAAAGGCATCTTACATCTCCTCGGTTGCTTGCTCTGGGGCTCGCATTCTTGTGCCTTCCTTTAGTCTGCTGCAGAAATCCTCATCTATTTGGACTCCGGGGTAAGGAGAGGCACCTGGGGACGACATTGGGAGAACAGTCTCACACATCCCCTGAGCTGGGTACCTGTGACCTAGCCTTGGTCCTACGCATCCCCCCAAAACACTCGGGGTGTGCAGAGCTGGGAGCCCGGGGGCATCCCCCCCTGCGGGGTCTGGCTCCTGCCAGCTGCCACAGGCAGGGAACTGCTGCTGACAGTGCTCCAAGCCCCGGTCCTTGGAGGGGGGCAGGATCAAACCTGACACTATTGGTGGTGCTTACCTGGCCTGAATGCAAAAAGTACACGTGAATTTGACTTGAAAAGAATCCCTCAAGAACAGCCAAGTCTGATCGCTCTATGGTTTGGACCATGCCAAATTCTAGTAAGCAGAGTAGTAACAAACCCCAAATGTTCAGAACCACCTTGAAAATAATAGAATCATGGTTTTAAATCAGATCAGAGTACATTTGCATTATTTCTCTGTTTCTGTGGTTTCAAGGGGCAGCCTGATCGTGCTGTTGGCCTTTTTTCTGTAGATAAGAAAACATCAGGAAAAGGGAAAACGAAAGAAAAAAACAAACCACCTCTCTGAAAGTCAGACAGTCACCAGGTTCAGGGAGCTGGGGCTTTAAGAAAAAAATAGCAGGTATTATGAGGCTGACCATAAAATCACAAGAGTTGGCAGGCTGACCAACAACACGTATTTAAACTAATAGATGATTGATTGTCCTGAGAATTGTATAGTATTGTTTCCTCTGCTGTTCGCCTCTTTTGTCAGCCTCTATGTTGAACCCAATTAAGATTCTTCTATTCTGACGGTCATTGTTGTTCCTGCTCAGTGTACATCTTGTATCCTGTCTTTTCCACGTGAAAGAAAGGGGAAAAAAAGCTTCAGTGGGTTTTAATTTCGGATTGCATGCTCTAGTTCATCCTGCAGCATCTGTGCGAATGCTTGCTCGCCTGCTGCGTCCAGCGGTCTGGGTGAGGGGGGGCGCTGGGTCCCTCCCGGGCTGGGGTGACCGCCTGGTCTCAGTCTGGAAATGGGGGTGACACAGTCTGAGACATGCAAAGACCTCTGTGTGTGTTCAGCTCCCTTGCTCCCACAAGAGAAGTGAGAAGCTTTTGAGGGAGCACCCAGCCCATGGCACTTGGTGTCTTGAATCCTATCTGTGGCACAGGAAGCAATGCCTCGGTCCCTGGCAGCTGCCGACCCAGGCCCACAGCTCTGTGTTATCCCACAGGGTTCCACATTTAATAAAAACACTTAAAAATTTGCCCAATTTTCCTGGTTTGTGCCATCAGTCAGACAAAGCACCACAACTGCTCCGGCCGTGCTGCCCTGCACCTCTACCGAGGATTTCTACAGGGAAAAGAGGGAAGTGTAGGCTTTGCCCACGGCAGAAATAGGTGGCAAAGTTCTCAGATAGCTGCCCTATCCATTAAGGCTTTCAGCCTGGCAAGTCAGCTTTCAGTGCCCTTACAAGCACCAAAATTTCCAGTTCACAGGGGTGTGACACACACAGTTCTCCCCGCTACCCCCACAGCCTACCTCTGCCTGATTTAGGTCTTTCCTTATTAAAGAGCTGGCAAAAGCTCGTTGAAGGTAATGGATGTTTTTCCCCAGGCTGAAGTCCCTGCCACTGAGTCCAGCTCCCAGTGTGCAGAGTTAACATACCCAAGGAAAATATCTCCCACAGCAAGACCCCGAAGGACCACACGTCGCTTTTTGTATTGTAGATTTTATCAAATATGGATTCTGGAGCCATCCACTTGAGAGGAAGTCGAGCCTGGAGTAGAAGGGACAAACCTGACTATTATTTTCAAAGCCTAGAAGAATTTAATCGTAGGTGAATCAACTATATATTGTTATGTAAATAATTACCATTCAAACAGGAACCTGTGGGATTTCCTTACAGGCAGTCAAGATAAACCCATACTCATTCAGACACTTTCTTAACAAATTGTTGGAGTAAAAGGCTGTTTTTAAAATATGTGTGGCACAAAACACCAGACATTGGAAACCTGTGACCAGAGTGACAGGCCTTTTCTTTACGGGGGTGTGGGGATATGCAAGAGCAGAGGTCTCTTGCCAGCATCCTAGAGCCAGGGGAGAAAACGCTACATCCAAGTGCAAATCATTCTGTGATGGTGTTGGAGGTGTTCTTGGGGAAATTTTCAGAGCCTGAATTGCAGGAGTATATCAGCAACCCTTGAAGCCCCTTCAGCGCAGCTTTTCAGGGTCTCCTGAGCAGTACCCAAGTTATGTGAACGTTTCCCAGCTAATATGTAGTGCTGTAAATATTGAAAGCTATTTACGGATGAGGGAATAGCTGGCAGGTGGATGAGACCTCCAGAAGGAGACTCTCTGCATGACCCCAATGCCCACACCAAATTCCCACAGCATCAGTGGGTGCAGGCACAGTTTGCTGACCCAGCCTTCACGTCAGGCCTGGCAGGGGGCTTACTGCCTGCTATTTGCAGCAGAAGCAAAAAAAACCCAAGTAGGTGCTGGAGGCAGTGAGTCCAGCTTAGCTGCTTGAAGCACCACGAGCAGTGCTTGGCCCTGGCGTGGGTGCACCAGGGGACATGCACCTTGTTTCGGAGGGACTGGTTTCCTTGAAGGAAGTTTACTGAGTAAGGGGGTTATGCTAAGCCAGCCAAGAAACGTGTCTAAAAAATACCTAAAGTATTAACAGGGCAGAGCTGTGAAACAGCATGTCCAAGCCTTATGCCTGAGGATAGAAATGCTTTCCAGCTCTACAATGCCTCTGGATTGCTCATCTTCACATAAAAACCGTGACAGCTTTCAAGCTCTTTTAAGTTCAGGAAATGTGAACATCCACAGAACATTTTGGTGGACATTTTGAAATGATACGTTATAAACATTTGGGTAAATAAACAGCATTTTGACTTACATCTCCTTTTCTCACATAGTCAGGATTCTTATAAATATCTCTTGCGAGGCCAAAATCACAGATCTTCACGACATTGTTCTCAGATAAAAGGATGTTTCTGGCTGCCAGGTCACGATGAATGCACTATAATAAAACAGTTTCACAATCAAACTGCATTTCCTTAATCCTGCCCACAAATTTCCTGACTGTCTCCCATATCCTTTTCAAAATTATTATATTATTTGAGAGATCAATTTACTATTTTTTTAGGGAAGTTGACTGTAGTTTACGTGAAGTTACTGTAAACAGTGGCAGGTTTTTTTTTTTTAAAAAAAAAAAAATA
>NW_008794446.1:7139011-7150997 GCF_000699145.1 Aptenodytes forsteri | reverse complement strand
GTAAACAGTGGCAGTTCTTTTTTTAAAAAAAAAAAATTCCTAAGTCCAGAAAGCGAAAAATTTTTAAGCCCCTTGACATTTGCAGGGAAAGCGCTGATTCATTTGGAGCTCCCTAATATATGTTGAAATGAAGAAAAAACCCCACCACACCCAAAAGATCTTCCCTGAATGAATGAGCTTGACCCACTGCCTTCAGCCATGATCCTGTGTTTATGGACTATGGAGACTTGGATAAACACACCATTATATTTATAACGCCAAGAGGAAAACGGCTCTTCCTTTGGGAGCTCTCCCAAGGAAGGTGTCACTGAAATGTAGATATGATTTCACCTCTGAATTCCATCCTTCTGCAGGGAAAAATCCCCAGCACAAAACTCACCTTTCTGGAGGAGAGGAACTCCATGCCTCTGGCCACCTGAAAGCTGTAAGAGATCAGGTCCTCCATAGTGAGGGGCAACTTGTAGAGCTCATCAGCATCTGCGAAGGTGGAAAATGCGGTTTGTTACAAAGATCGCTCACAAAGCCGTTATTTTCCCCCTCTCTCATTGACCCTTTACTGCCATAAATTCAGTCTTCATAGAGTAGTATTCGAAGGTCAACCCACTGTCACTGGAAACAAAAATAGTGCTTGCTTTATACCCCGCGCTTTGGACGCTGCTGTGTTTTCCCCGAAGATAAGGAGCAGTCAGAAGAAACAATCACACATTTTCCTGTCAGATTTAGTAACCCTGGAAATAATCTTTTTTTAAATCTTCTACCCTCTGGACATGACCCTGTGAGCGTCTCCCACGGATGTTTATTAGGGTGATAAATGAGGAAAAAAATTTCAGGGATGCACAGTATGTTGTAAAAATATCACAGACCGTGTAGGGACAGGAAGGAATTAATACCTACCCTCCTCGTCCTCCTCCGCATCACTCAGACTTTTATCTTCCTGGAACCCAGAGCTTGCAAAGCTCTCGCTGCTGGTGACACTGGCCAGCCTTTGTTTTTTGCCTTCCACTGGCTCAATATCCTTTTTCTCTTTCATTGGCTCTCCTTGCAGAGAGGAGTCCTTCAAACAGACAGAGGAGAAGAAGTGCTACATCAGAGCGATGGAGGGGGTGGGAGAGGAACCAAGTCAGACTTCTGTTGCCTTTCTGCCGGGAGAAAATGCTGGTCTGTGACACGTGCAGTCACGTCTCCCACGGGTGTGGGTGTTGGTGGCAGGGCTGTGCTCCACCAAGCTTGCCATCCCCAGAGGGCAGAAACATGGTGGCTTGGGAGCACCAGCACACGATTTTGGGGCAACCCGGGTGGTGGGCTACCTCTGATGTGGTGAGGATTTGCAGGGTCCATGGATGGACAAGTCTGCTGGGCTGTGGCTCATCTCAGCCTGAAATGAGACATCTGAAAGGACCTATTTCTCTACGGTAGCCAGAGAAGGAGCATGGTGGGATGAGTTGAGAAGGATGTGCCCACAGTACAGGTGTCCCAGCCCTCTCAAAATAAAGCGTCAGCTTTTCATCCCAGGCTGCTTAAGGCACCTGCCTCTATGTCCCTGCACAGTGCTTGGCATGGGGCTGTAAGCCCTTCCAACGAGGAGCAAGGGCACTTTGTGTTTGAAATACAGCTGCTTTTGGAAGCGACTGCCTCTCTTCCCCAATGCCTTTATCCAATGCTTTCATGTTATGGTCAATGATGGTTTAATGGGACACATGCAACACTGCTTGGAAAATGCTTCCCCGCTGCTACCCAGAGAGCAGCCTAGCCACCTGGCCGTGCTCTTGCCCCCTCTCTTCTTTCCTCTTGTCCTGTGACATGCTGGTACAGAGCCGGGCTCCCTCCCTCCCTCCCGGGCACCCTTCCCAGGGATGCCGGAGCACGGAGTCTGGGCAGGCTCCTCACCAGGGGGGATGTGAGCGACTCCCCCCAGGGTGGACTCCACACAGCCATGCTCCCTGCTGAGCCTCCTATGCCAGCAATTGCACGTTGGAGGAAGCAGCTGCTGTGTTTCATGCAGAGTCCAACATGGATGGCCTTGGGAACAGAGACTCAGCCGAAGCCCTTTGTAGGGGGAGGTCCTCTCGAGCATGCCCTCCCGTAGACCCCTCCCAAAAAACCCCTGAGATGCTGCTGAGCTTTTGCCACAGCGGAGTGGGGTTTTTGAGGACTGCTGTTTTGGGTCCAGGGTCCTAAATCCCACTTCAGAGCCCTTAATCCTTTGGGGGATTTTGCTGAAAGAGCACAAGCAGGGATATGGTGGGCACTTTGGGTTCGGGTTTGTAATAAGAAACATGACGTGAATTTGATTCAGAGGGCTGTGGGGTGTAAGGACAAGACTCTAATCTCTTTTCCTCTTGATAGCCCTTCTCCTCACACAATAAGAAGATTACTTGCAAATCTCTGAACATTAGGGTGTCTTGGAACATGAGCTTTAAATGACATTATCTCGGTTGTGTTCCCAGCAGTACCGAAATCAGTGGGCAAAACCACTTCCTTCGGCTTCGCTGACACCAGCCTCTGAAGTGACCCCAAGCTCAGCAGGAATGGGTTCAGCAGCAGCAGGACAAGAGCATGTGGGGACACTTTGGATAAGATTCGCTTCCTCTCGCTGTAGATGGCTCCATCCAAATTACTCACAGCAGTCTCCTTGCACAGTTAGGGGAGAAAAATGAGCACAGCACATCCCACACCAAACATTAAAACAGGTCAGGTGAACTGCACTCAAAAGCAGTTTCTCTCCTTTGATAGAAGAGAGTCTAAGCAGACTAACTCAGAGGCTGACATCTACATTACCGACACTTACATTAGGTAAGATGAACCCTACCAGAGGCATCTGCCTCCTCACCTTGTTGGGGCAGAAAAAGTTCCTCTTGCTCTTCAGGTAGTTTGATAAATTCCCATACTTGCAGTATTCAACAATCACCATCAGAGGCCCTGGGCAAAAGGAAAGTGCATTTTTAGCAGCATAAAGCAATACAAGGGGTCGTCAGTTCTGAGAAGAATGGTCTTTCATGCCCGTAGCTATAACTTGAGTCCAGAATAACTAACAGTATGTCCTAATGAAGTAGAAGGCTGCCTGAAGGACACTGGACATGTTAGCAAAACAACGCTGTTTCTGGAAATTAGGGAAGGGCTTAATTTTTGAAAGCTGGGTCATGAACCTGGCTTCTGAGGAACCCTCTGTTTCCTCTTAAGGCAATCTGCGTTCAGACAGGAGTCCCGCAGCCCACACACGCTTGTTGAACTAAAATAGGTAACATATCTAAAACAAACGAACGCTCATACTGGCCCTTTGATTTTCTTAGTGGAGTATCGTGAAGGATTTTACAACAGTTGCCTTGTGATTTATTGTTCAGGGCCAACAGCCGATATCCCCTGTTCCCAGCCTTTCCAGATCATGTTTAACTTGAGCTTGAGCAGTGAAGTGAGTGAGAGAAAGAACAACAAGTGGCATGGTCCTAAATTCACACCTCTCATGTTAATACTAAAAGAAAGTTTAAGTAGAGAAAATGTTTAATCACTTCATTAAATGACTAAAAATCTGTTTTTCTCTTCCTCTTTTTTTCACCAACCACAGGATGAGCTCAAATATTTCAAGTTAATAACTTGACCTCTGGATGAAAAAGGACACGGCCAACTGACTGTTACTGGGAGGTGATCCAAACCCATTATCAGTGCAGTGCAGGTTTTTTTACCTCCATTTTTTGTGCAAGCTCCCAACAAATTCACAATATTGAGATGATGACCAATGTGGATCAGGATTTTCAGCTCAGTCATCAGTGCCTTGTACTCACTTGCTGTGGCCCCTTCTGTAAATGCAAAATAAAGTCAATGTGAAATGGCAAAGAACTGGTCCTGCTGAGCTTTAGCACTTCTTGTTACTTTCCATTGAAATAACATCCATTACTGGATGTACTTCATGTGTTGATGTTCTTTGACTATTCCTCCTTGCTCAGCATCCTCTTACTCGCAATAAAACCCATAAAAAGAGTTAGGCACTCAACTTCCTCCCAGTAGACCCTGTTATATTTAAAACCGAGAGAAATTTTTTACACATGAATAGTTTTGTTGTTTCAGCCAAAACCTGAAAGAACAAATAAAAAGCGATTTCAAGACTATAATTAACTCTATCTAGAATAAGTTTCAGCTGACCTGACTTCAGCCATCTAAGGGTTATGTACTAGCCTGAACTAACCAACGTCTCAAGGAGTCAGTGGCAAGAGCAAAGTATTTCCAGAAGCTGATGCAGCCATCAGCTTTAGCCATCTGTGTAGGGAAGAGATGAACCACCCTTCGGGGATGATTGTTTGGTTCTGTTCATTATAGAGGAAGCCTAGAGTATTAAGACAGACCAGGGAAGTAAATTTCAAATGGTTAAATTTAGGTGACTGCTTCTCACCCTTATTGGTTATGATCAATATTAATAATAATAGTAATAGTAATGATATAAGAAATCCCACAACTAAACCCAAAAGATTCTCTTTAGTGTTGAGTGAAACTTTTAATTCCCTCCAAGCAAATTTTTTCTGCAGAATTTTGTTTTGGTAAGAAAACAAGAAAAAACATATTACTTCGTGTAGACCCAAAAGGACTTCTTCAGTTTAGTGACACCAAGAGTAAGAATAGTCCAGTGGAAAGAACCTAGAGCTAGGTCTTAAAGGGCTTGGTTTCAACATCTGAATGGAAACAGATTTTCTCGGTGGTCCCACACAAAACTTGTCATTTACCCAGTAACCCACTATTTATCTGTATAGGTGGTGACACTTTCCCTCCACCTCATGGGAATTCTGCAAGGACAAAGCCCATGAATGACTGCAAAGTTCCTGGATAATCTAGTGAGGACACAAGGAATGGGGCAGATCTCCCCTAACTTTACGTGTCCATAGTGAGGATGCCTACAGAGGATCTAGTCACCACAGGCTCTCTTCATAGTCAGCGGAGCTAAACAAGCGCTCAGCTCACCATATGCAGGGATCTGCCTTAGGATGGGATGAACTGTTGTTTCTGACCACTGACAATAAAGGGAATCTGAGTGACTAACTCAGATACAAACATCTGCCTTGCACACACACACATGAATCCCACCATGAAGACTTCTTGTAGCTGCCGTCTGCTCCCATCTATTCCAGGAGCAACCTCTGCTGCCTTGATGGTGCTGGCTGGCACAAGAAGCCTGCTGCTGTACATAACAAAATGTTGAATCTGGCAGACCACTCTGCCAGCACATATGTCTGCATGTTGGCAAAACAGCTCAGTTAATCAGGGGTCAGGCGGTGACCCAGGTGACAGGCCATCCACTGAAACCAGTGACACAGATGGCTATTGGCCCACTGCTGCAGAAGGTCTGGACAGGGACCAAAGCTTTGGCTTCCTCCCATTTTCCAGACGTGCTTGCTGCAGGGAAGTTGTTCATTTGGCGCTAGCCAACAGGGTATTTCTGTGCTTCTGCAGCAAGAGAGAGGAGAAAGGTTTGCAACCCTCTCAGCTGCAAATTCCCTCCTTGGGGATGATCCTGGATGTCACAGCAGCACGTACCACCCCCTGCTAAAGCATTTGATACTATATTGCAGAGCAAGCCTATTGAGGACAATATCAAGAGGGCACACCCTACGTGGAGTACAGCTGCCAGGTCATTGCTGGCAAGAAATAGAAGCTATTTCAGGTTGAGTGTTGCAGGGACAGACTGTAGGTCCGAAAGTATTGCACATGCCCCTCCAAGGGCTGGAAGTAACATGTACAGATCTCCTGATAACTGATAAGCAAGTATGCAGCTGTGAAGCTAGGAGTCACTGGGTAAGAGGGATGTATTCAAACTATGCCTGAACAGAGCCAACTGAGAACATCAAGGATCCAAGCCTTACTGGCAGAACAGGGAATGTGTCCTGGCAAAGAATGACACTGAAAAGGATTCGAGGATTAAGACAGATAAGCAATGCAGCATAAGCTCCCAGGGCAATGCAAAACAAAAGCCTGATACGATCCTTAGATATGTAAACAAGGGAAAGGTAAATACATAGGAAAGGATGCCACCAGAACTCTGGGTTAGGGAATTCAGCCACGGCTGCTGCAGGCCACTGCTGAATATCATCCTGCCTGCTAACTTCCCAAGCGCCCTCTTCAAATTGATGAGGGTCTTTGTCCTTTCTGCTCCAATGAGAAAAGCGGCAGTGAATAGCTGGGAGATGATTTCACTTTGGGAAGAGCGCTGGTGTATGAAGAGCGCTGGCAAATCCATTGCACACCCTGGGTGTCAGCGTCCTAAGCACCATGTGATGAGCCTGCAGACAGTTCAGAGAGGACACACCTGTACAACAACTCCAAGATTTAAACAGCTCAATCTGTTTAGCCTAATAAAAGGGCCTTCATGAAGAAAAATAATTATATAATCTAATGCAGAAGGTTAGAATGAGAGGTGGAAGACAGACAGATGCAAATGAGACTTAAGGCACCTGTTTTTAACAATGAGATGATTAAATATTGAAAGTAATGACCAAGGAGAATACAAAAGCTTCCACCTGAGTGTCTTCGCATCAAGGTGAATGCCTTGTGCTTTAGCTAAATTTCATTTACGGTGTTCAGTACAGGGTCAGTCTAGCATAATGGTACAACGTAGGGTATGCAGGAAATATAATTGCCCCTTCCGATCCTACAAAAATGACTCTTTCATTCTTTCTGGCATTTGAAGTAGTGGAACTAGATTTAAAACAAAAATAGGTCATCAGGTTCTCACTGCATCTGAAACTTTCTCCTGTATCCTGTCACCATTTATCACCCTTTTTACTGTGAATGCAATTTTTATTTCATAGTTCTGCCATTTCACTTGTGATGGACCTGAAACTTGGTGTGCACATTTTGGAGGCTTCAGAGAGTTATTGGTGGGGGGGTGACATCACACACACTTGCTTTCTACAGAATCGTATGAAAAGTGGGACACCATATAAGGCATCATTTTTTCCATCCCAGCTTTGCAGCAGGATACCTTTCAGCATTTTCACAGCAACTATTCTGCATGTTGGTGATTTCTTAATTCCAAAAGCAGATGCTTGTACCACCTTTCCAAAAGCTCCATGTCCAAGAGACTTTCCTGTAGAGAAAATAAATTGGAGAGATACATTCTGGTAAAAAAGAAAGCTTGTTAGCAAATGGCTTCATAGATAATGAATTGAAAAGTGTGCTTTACAATGAGTCCCACACGTATATTCCCAACATATAGGTGTTTTAGGGTTTTTGGTTTGTTTGTTTGGTGTTTTTTTTAGAGCAAGCAGATGAACAAGAAGACAGAGTTATTGGAGGGAATAAGTGATAGGATTGAAAATGATGCTAAATGAATGCAACCATTCAGTGGAGGTACACTGGCTTCTGACTCAGTTTTTTCAGTCTAGCTCTGCCAGCAGAAAGAAGGATTTGCTCCTCTTTTCCCTGAGCACACTGCACCATGCAGTGGGCTGTGACACTGCTACTTATGTCCACAACACCACAGGGCCTTAGCCTAAACTCACACACACATGCAGTTTGACATGCATGAGATGCAGCTTGACACAGACTTTGGTAATTTTTACAAATGAAATTCTTCCTTCTCAAACAAGGTGCCTTAAAATTATCTTCATTCCAGGGAGGCAGCAGCAACTTTGCATTGCAACCCTTGGAGTACATGCACAACCCCCTGATGCTTTTCCCTAGCAAGCCCTTGTAGGTTGAGATCATGGAGTGGTGAGAAGGTGCAAATCTGTGCAAATGAGACCTTTACATTTGCAAAATGAGGTCTGGGGGGATTCAGTGAGAGGGGACTTGGAGTGACAAATGATGGGTTTGCTCATGGTGGGTAGGATGCTTCCAGGTGGCCAAGGGCAGACATTTGTGCTGTGGTATCATCATCGTGCTGCTACTGAGCAGACCCCAGGAGAAGCACCCAGAGGTCCTTGAGAGAAATCAGTGGGCATCAATAAAATTCTCCAGCCGTAGAAGCTGAGTGTCCTCGTCCTTCATGTTCAGAACCAGGTAAGACTCCAAGGGTACTGTTATAACTTTTCTAAAGTTCATAACATTTTATGCCAATCTTATGATCTTCACAGCCTCCTTCATGATTTATTACTGTTTGAAGCAGGGAGTATTGACCACCTCTTTGACAACACGCTCACATGGACAGGCCTGGCTGCCTCTGCCCTGTTCAAGTGGCTGGCAGAGTTTTGATCAGAGAGATCTTGTCAGCGTATCAGCTAGCAATAAATTTTATTTCCAAGTAACTATTTTCAGATTGTATTTGTGCTTCGCCTTCAGCAGAACCCAGGCACCTAAGTGGCTAGCAAGAGTATAATAGCAGGCTTTGCGGTGTAGAAGAGAAAAGGAGAGAATAAAGGCCAGCTTTTCATACAAAAGCAAAGGATAACATGTGCCATATATTTATTTCTCAGATATGCACTTGTGACATAGCCATCTCCAAAGAACAATTTCCTTTTTCTATGATGGGCATTTGTTTGACTAGCTCTCACTTGGACATCTACCTTGTTGATATCTAAAGCTAAGTGAGAGATGTATCCCACCCAGACACTCGCAGGCAGAGAAAAAGAGCTGCTGTCAGTTCTAAATTAAATTAAATAGATACTACCTTTTATATTTGTATCACATTTCTAAACTGTAATTCTCAGTATGTCTGTCAGTAGAAGCAAACAGCATATGTTATCAAAGCAATGGAAACATGAAGTGGAATATGCTAAACCAAAAAAACCCCAGAAATTTATTTCCCCCCTAGATGTGCAAAAGTGTTGCTTTTTTTTACAGCAAATAAAACCCATGAAGAACTTAAGCATCAACAGACTGAGCCTTGGTACGTGAAGGGCTTAGAGTTTGACACACAAATAGAAGTGAATCACTGTATATCTTTGAAAATCCAGTCATCTTCTTTTTCAGTTACTGCATATCGCAGATGTGTAAGGGAAGGAACATTAAGACTAAGGTCTCATTTTCTTGGTGAACTGATGTTCCTAGTCCTTAATGTATTGACTGTTCATGGTTTCTATAAGAAGAAGTTGCAGTCTGAGGTCCTATAAAACCCATCGTACCTTAGTTTAATCCATAGCTTTAATCTGTTTCCATCACTGTTAACTCACTTCCCACATTGAGATAACCTACTTAGTCACCACTTGGAAAACATACCAGTTAGCTCATAAAGCTACACAAAGCTGCTAACCTTTCATAAAGGAGAATGAGCACTGGAAACAACACTTCCTTCTCTAAACAACGATTGTGATTTAATGGGAAACTGTAATAACACTTGATGTATTAGTCTTTGTTGCTCTGCTATTGTTTGTACCGTGTAGTGTAGTGTGTAGTAGTGTTAAATGTTAGCGCAGAATAGGGCTGCTCTAACTTTTCAGTGTGTAGATAGAACTCCACAGTTTAGTACGTAGATTGTGTCCATGACTCTAACAGATTGCTCTTGCAAAAGCTCCTTACGTTGACACACAAAGTAATTACAAAATTATTAAACGGAGCAATTAAACAGAAGAATGTTAAGATGCCCAACCATCTGAGCAGTCAACTTGTCACAGCCCTCAAGCAGCTACACTAGCCACGTCTGGGATAATGCTCAGGTATGAAATGTTGCATTTACATCTAGACCATGGAAGCAAAATGCTCTGCTTAAATTTTCTGCACTTGACTTTGGTTTCCTGGGGCAATTCAGAACCCATTAAAGTGAACATACCCCTCAGTCAAGGAGTTTTGGATCAGGAGGTTTCCATTGCAGTCCCATTTTAGCAGGGTCCTTCAAGCATGAGTCGCTGGACTGGGGCATCAGCAAAAAGCACTTGCAGACACCGCTGTCCATGTATGTGGGAAGGCAGAGGCTCAAAGGTGTGTTCGTTTCTTAGGTCCTTTGCTGCAGTTTGTGTAATCTGGGTTTTCCCCAGATGCGGCTTCGTATTTTCCATTATGTTACGTACGACAGCTCTGCACGTGAAGGAGAATGGAAAGCTCTCTGCTCGGTGCCAGTGCTGTGGGCTTGCAGTGCACAGGAGGGAGCGGGGCTCAGGAAACCATCTACCACTGGCGTGTTTGACATAGCACCGGAGCCATGTGGCAACACTCCCTCGGGGTCCTGCACCACAACGTCAGCAGTGTGTGACCTCTCATAGATTAGGAAGGTCAAGGCCAAGAGTAAGGTGAGAAATGCATGATAGCTCAACACTTATGCTGGACGGCAACATTATCGCTGAGCACGCTGACAGTGATTTATAGCACCAGCATTTTTCTGCTTAATGAAAAGATGACATTTTGCTCTCAGTCAGACTAATCTATACTGAATGTTGATTATCCTGACTTCAGCGGTGCCTGTGTGAAATGTTCTGTAACACCTGTAGCTCTTAAAGATGAAGGGGGAGTCCTGTTATATAAGCATTGCATCACAGCCCTTGGCTGTATGTACGCGTGTTGGAGGAACACATAGCAAAGGAGATGTGGGCTGAAAGGAAAGACTTATTTGCAAAAGTTACAATAAATACGTATCCTGGAGGATAAGTAGGTGGAAAGAGAAAAACAGACATATCTGATGCTGGAAGGAGTTGCATTTCTAAGTAAAAATATTTTTAAAAAAACATAGAAGCACATTTTGTGTTTGTGAGACACTAATCCTCAGAGACTGCCAAGGTTACTCAAAGACTGAGCCAACTGCCATGTAAGCAGGACTTGCACTGAGCTAATCTAGCATACTGCACATACCCAACTTCTCCAAATCTGGTTCTCATTCATTGTCAGCATTCTTTATTTGTTTACACCAGCTCTTCCACTTTTAACTCATTCTCTGGTCATCATTCCTTACCTCCAGACTCCAAACACCAACCCTGCAAGACATGGGTTTTTTTCTTGGTGTTTACATTCCATTTCTGCTTGATTCTTTCCATGGGATTTACACACCAATAAAGCATCGCATAGACCAGCGATCACATCGTCTGCACAGCAAGCTCTTGGTCCGTCATTGTAAGGAAACTATTTGAAGATTGAAGACACTCCAGCAGAAGGTTATGTTTCAGCATTCCCAGAATTGTGTATGACAATTATAAATCACTAGCAATATATTTCAGCTGTGCTTATCCACATCTGGTCACCTTGTGACTTCTAGCAGGCGAATTAAGTGTGATCCTAATTGTATGCATGTTTTAATCACCCTCTGTCCCTGATCCCTGGAAAACAGAAGGAATCTGTTACAGCTCCTAGCTAAAATGCAGGGATTTTCTAGCGCTCGCTGTAGGACAAATCAAATGCATGCCTGAAAGAACAAACAGCACTATAGCAACAGGCTGAGCTTATCAGTGATATTTTAATGTTGACCCTCTTGCTAAAATCTGTGTGGTTTCTGGAGGGATTCCTCATCTTCAAAATCTGGTTCCTACCCTCCTGCCCTCCTCATCAGCCCCACACTAGGCTAAGCAAGTAAGGAACGCTCCCAAACCCATGCCTTTCCCTGGGGCATCTGTAGCTGAGCTAGCTGCAGGCTCAGTTTCCCTACATATTTATTTATTTGTGTGTGGACTCGTGTCATATACTTGCACTTTATGGTGCACCGACAAGAATGTTTATAAATCTGCAGCACAGAAGGAAAACAGGGAGAGTGTGCTGGAGAGAAAAGGAAAGGGAGAAACAGGGAGAGGTACAGGGTGGAGTGTGGGGACCCGTTTCTGCATAGGTTTTTTGCCATATGAGCACACAACCAGGTTACAAGGGAAGGAAATTACAGTAAATGCCAAAGGTCAGTCTCCTGAATCTAGAGAGAGAAGCATCCAAGTCAGCAGTCTGATTGGGAAGCCTTCAGTTGCCCTGTTTTTATCTCATGTTTTAAGTAAATCAGTCTGCAAAAAACAGAGCGCAGCATTATTGCCTGTATTTTAGTTTTCCTACCTGGGGTCAAAATATACATATGGAAAGTCAGGTAGACACAGTCAGTGAGTCCTAAATAGAATCGTAGAATCATAGAATAATTTGGGTTGGAAGGGACCCTAAAGGTCAA
>NW_008794446.1:7085395-7135885 GCF_000699145.1 Aptenodytes forsteri | reverse complement strand
CCAGATTCAACTGGCCCTTTCAAACCCCTTCCCTTTGACCGTCAGGATTGATGAAAAAACTACCTGCACTCCCGCGTCCCTTACTGCCACTCCCAGGGCTCTGTAGTCCTTCTTGATAGTCCTCAGACTGCTTCTGGCTGGGTCACTGGTGCCCATGTGAAACAGCAGCAGTGGATAACAGTCAGTGGATTGTACGAGGCTTGGTAGCCTCTCGGTGACATCCCTGATGCGAGCCCCCGGTAAGCAGCACACCCCTCTAGAGAGTGCATCAGGTCGACAAATGGGTGCCTCTGTACCTCTCAGAAGAGAGTCGTCGACTACTATCACCCAGCACCTTTTCTTAGTGGCGCTGGTTGTTATACAGGGGGCAGATCGGGCTGCGTTACTCAGCTCCAGCGTCTCTCCTGATGTGATGGTCTTTCCTCTTCAGTCTGCTGAATGCTATGTCAGTCACAGACCAGAGCACTTGGTATGGAATAGCTCACATCGAACCTGGCAGTACATTGTGCTGCTTGTCTAAAACACACCCAGCTCCTCTTTACCTGTACAAACACATCTCATTCAGTCACTGCAAACCCAATGTGAAGTATGCCAATATTACCTAGTTTAAGCCTTTCCCTTGCAATCTCCCACTTGCTGGCATCATAAGGCAGACGTTCACATTGCTCATCTAAGGGGACTTCATCAGGATCCATTATGATTGACAGGTAATGGTTGGTCTTCATTTCAGAGGAAGAAGGCTAGAAAACAAAGAATATGGCAAAATGTAAAAGAGGATAAGGGTATCTGTCAGCATCTTCCTGTTTGGATCAAGGATTTCAGGTTAATTCTGTCCACGGAGCTGCGTGTTTCACAGTCCTATAGATGGTTTAGTTAAGCTCCCTTTGGCTTTTTTAAATATTGCAAGATTTTTTATGTAAAAGAAACTCTGTCTTCTAGCTTTCCTCATATGTGACATATCGGTTTCTTCAATGAAATCCATGTGGAGCTGTATTAACATATGGTGTTATGATACAGGCCCTCTGCACAGTCAAGAGAAATATTTTCAGCAAATGACTAAACATTGCTGGTAAAAATAACTTTCCTTCATGATTGTGCAAAGGAAGAAGTGGCCATATGCAACAGACGGAGTTCAACTGCCAGATTGCTGGTAAAAATAACTTTCCTTCATGATTGTGCAAAGGAAGAAGTGGCCATATGCAACAGACGGAGTCCCCCTGCCAGTGTTTATTTTTCCATATAGCCGGCAAAGATAGGTCATATGTGGTTAGAAGTTGTGCAAGACTAGTCGCCAGGAGACTAGACATTATACATTTCAGAAACTGTTCACAAATTTTCAGAAATTTTTATTTCTTTGGTATTATTTCTGATTAATTTACTGAAATTATTTGAGTTTGGAGGAATTCATAAACACCCAGACTCAAACATATAATTTCAAACACATAATTTCAAATTAATTTGCCAGAAGTTCAGTTTCTCCTGAGCAAATGGCTTATCCACTTCACATGAGAAATGTAAGGAAAGATGAACCTAATCTCAAAGTTTTCTGCAGTCCATCCGTTTGAAATGTATTTTCCTTCAAAGAGCACCTAGATTGCCACCCTAATCCACTGGACTTTTCTTGACACAGGAGTACTTATATTTCTATAGAAAAGGTCTAGTGTTTGCTCTGATTTCCTGGCTATTAGTTGGAATTTATGGAAAATCTGTTGAACTGAGCCCCTTCATGTTGCTTTTCCTAAACTCATGGAAACAACACATGGGCACATACACAAACACACAGATATATCTAGATATTCTTTTGTTGTTGCTTTAACTGCCCCCTGTGACTTTCAACTTTCCTCCTCTACATCTTGGAAATATGTCCCTAATACATGCGTTTCCAGGCATTTGTTTGAGAAGAACATTACTAGCTGTGTATGCTTTGGTTACAGACATAACTAGACTAAAATGACAGTAGCTAATAGCTCCTGTTTTAGTTGCCTTTCACCATCCCAAGTATGCAGAAGGTTAGTACCAAGAAGGATTACACCGATGCTTGGGGAAAAGTCAGGTGGCATAAAGCCTGGCTCCAAACCATTCACTGACTCTGGACAGGACATGGATAAGTGGGATATGGATAGAAACAGAAGTGTGTGTGGTGCTCCAAAAAGAGCATTTCTTGATAGAGACGTGTACCAGACTGCTCCTACCAGTCACTTTAGAAGAGCTTTTAAGTGGACCCATCCCAGGAAGAGCCGTAGGGGAGTGGGAAGGTGCAGAGAGCTTCCTACGTTTCTTTATTCAGATGCACTGAATACCTAATCTTTGGCACAATTAGAGATTTGAACAACATTTTGAATGATAAAGGATTGTTAGGTATAGCATTTGTCCCTGTATATGTAACAGATAGGCTTTAAGAAAATGCTCTCAGAGAGCATAAAAGTATTTTTTTCTGTTGTGGCAATGTAATTTGTATATGAAATTTAATTTAGAGCTAATTCCAGACCTAAATCCTTGAAAGTAAGGGTTTGTAACAGAAACACACAGAAGACCATAAACATAGACCAACACTAGCTGGAAAGCCTCGTCTGGCAAGAAGCCTTCACATGTCATCTGCTTCAAGTCCCTTGTTCTACAGCAATGACGATTATTTTTATTGTCTTTTAACAATCTAACAAGCAAAGTCAAGTTTTGGTATCATAACAATAAAAAAAAATCTGCAACCCTTTGCTACTTTTAAAACTTGCATTTTTCCAAGGGTTTGCAGTCATGTTATGAATTGCTTCATCATTACTGGTGAGCAGTCAGAACTGGTCCCACTTGCTTTGCAATTTCTCTATAGCTATGAAGTTTCTCCACAGCTTCAGCTGACGTCAATTTTTCTCTCCCCTAAAACTCCCATGCATTTCTTCTTACGAAAGTTTGTGGCAGTAGGAAGGCAGGCAGAGTGACTGCTGCCATACTGCCCTGGTTTGGAGGTCTGGTCCTGCATTCCCATCGGTCAATAAAAGTTCTCCGTGTAAAACCTAAAATACAGGCAGGCCTTAATGCAGGTGGAGATAAAATGGTCTGGCGGGCTGCAGTGAGACTTTAGCAATCGTCATGGAGCTCAGCCAGCTGGAACATGCTCAGCTGTGGCAGCTGTGAGCTTATCCCCATGGCACCACGCTGTGTTACCTCTCCAGTTGGGTGAAGGAGGGCAGCCAGGGCTCAGCACCGCTGTGGTGGGGGAGAAGGGGATGTGCAGCCATTCCTCATCTCATGTCCTACAGTGCACCCCATTGCCCCAATACCTCCCTTCCCTCAAATCCATCTGCTCCTGCGAGTTGCTCTGAGATCTTTCTGCACTACTGAAGAATTGCATTTTCTGCTTATGAGAGCTGCTGTGGTTTAACCTGCACACACCACGGAAGGCAGACATGGTGCTGTCAACAAAAAGGGGCTTTAAACCGTTGCAGTCAGCCTTGAACAAGAAGGAGGGTCAGCTGCAGGGGCAGTTCACATTATCATGCTGATACAGGATCGTCTGCTCTAGAGGCTGCACCACCAAAACTACTTCAGTAAAATATCACTTTGCAAGTGATGTAATTATACCAGACACTGTGTGCAAACCAGACCCCAGCGCGCTCTGTGAAGATCTGTCATTCCCACTCACTCAGATCTTCAAAGACATTAAGATGCCAAACTCCCATAGCTTTTAAGGGAATGGGGATGCCTTTGGTGGGAGTCAGGCACCCAAATGCTTGCACGTCTCAGAGCCTTGCCCCCACCCAGGCTTTGCTTCTGGGCTTAATCATACTCAGCCTTGTGAGTCACAGTTCCCTGGGCACCCATCAGCAGCCTGGTGATTGCACAGGGAACAAAGGTGAGCAGTAAATGAATCAGATTTTTTTTTTGTAGACTCAGCAATCCCAGTGGCCTGGGAAGGATTTTCTAACACGAGCAAAGGGCTGGTAAGGAGAGGCAGATGCTGCCGGGAGCTCCCCGTCCGTTCTTACCCTCTTCAGCTTGCGAATGAAGAGGGTCAACAGGAGCCAAAAGAGCGTCGCAGCCACACAGGTACAGGTCAGGGTTATTAGCTCCAGGTTTGACCTCTCTGATGTGCCTGGGAAAATCAAGTGGCAAACATTTTAGAAAATGACCTGCAAAGCAAGGGCACTTTATGTTTCTTTGCCATTAAAATAAAATACCAGGAAGGACCAGCTTCTTTTCAATGGGGTATTAATCTCTGTTTGGACTGGCTCGCAGAGCCTGGAAAAAAATGGTGTCCCCAGCAAAGCCATTCTACTGAACACAGCAAAATTACATTTCATGTGTCTGTAAGTTTTTCAGTAAGAAGTCAGCTCTTCTTTGGGGTGCAGGAGGTGAAGTAAACCAGATTGAGGATAGCCACTCAGATAATAATTTCCTTTTGAGGTGGAAATTCAGCTGCAGGGTATTTTTAGCCAGATTTTCTCTGTGTGAGAATGTGTGTGGGCCTGCTCATGCAGTTTCACTCCCCCCCCCTTCCCTACAACAGCAAAACCCATCTGGCCAAGCCCACATCCGAGAGAGGAGCAGAGGTCTCAGAAACACTCCATCCCCAGCAGCCTCGGGCGAGGACGGGGCTGCGTGGAGGGGGTGCCTCTGCTGGCTCTTCCCCGGGGGCAATGCCGCAGTGTGAGAGGTGCTGATAACGTGCAGGAGAAGCTCCAGGGAGGGCTTGTGCTGGTGTAGACACCGGTGAATCCAGGTGTGACCCGGGGCATGCCGCAGTGCTGCTGCTTGGGTTTTGCTGTCCAGAATGTTTGATGCCTCTCCGCAGGCACTGCGCCTGCTCTGCCTCAGCTCAGTGAGCTCTTCCATGCTGATGGCTGAGCCCTGCATTCTGCACCTCCATCCCAGCCGTGCTGGAAACCTGCCAGCCCTCACCAAAAACCCCTCTGGAGGGGAGCTGGGGGCTCCCTTGGAGGCTTGTGGTGCACCTGGCAGCAGTCAATGAGCTCTCCTTCGCATGGTCTGGATGGACCCAGTCTGGCACCTGTGAGCTCAGCTTGTGCAAAGCATGGCACGGAGGTCCTGATCCTAATCCCCACCAAGTAGTGTGGCCAGAAACCCTGGGTGTAGGACCCAGCGCTCCCTCCAACCCGCTGGTCCCCCGGCAGGCTCCGTGCCCTCAGGTCTCCTGCAGGTCACACCAACAGCATAGGGCCAGGCTCCCCGAGGGGACACGGGGCCCTCTCCGTCCCCAGCAGAACCCAGCTGGCAGGGAGATGGGAGAGCTCTCCAAACCAGGGAACAGATTAAGCACAGAAAGGGAAAAACAAAAACAATGACTGAAAACGGAGCAGCAAGAAAACATGAACATTAGAAATCTGGAGAGTATTAGAGCCCACTGACAGATCTTAAAAAAAAGCCAAAATAAAATTCATTTCAGACTGCTACTTAGGGACTTGTAAAATGGTTTCAGAGCAGTCTGTTTTGCAAATCCTGTGATCGTGTCAAAATACCACACTTCCCACAATATGTTTTCCATCTGATTGGTAGCAAATGCAAAAACCCCCTCATGCTCTGCCTCTTATTCTGATACACCCTCCAGAGAGAGAAAATGAGAGGACAAGGAGGAATAATTCTGAACATGATTTCACAGTGGTCTTGTCAACTGCACTTGCAGCAGTTTCAGACCCTGGGCAGGTCAGTGTCACATGAAAAAGGGATGGTGGGCTTACCAGGTAACCCAGAGGGATGCGTTGCCTAGTTTTAGGAGCTATGGAGCTTTGTTTAGCGGTTGAATTGTAACTGTAGCTGTGGCTTAACTAGCATAATATCTTCCCTCTCTAAAGGTGATAATCAGATTTGCATTCATGCCCTATATCTAAGATTCCTCTGGCATGTCCATTCTGGAGCTTTGAGAATAAAGCTCATTGAAGAAAAAATACAACTGCAACTACAAATGGAGATACAAAGTATCTATTTCTCCAAAATACCAAGAGTGTTAATTTTTCACAAGTATTTTTTAAAGGCTTGATTTAGATATGGGACATAATGATGGCATAAATGATACAGCCTAATGCAGCTTGCCTATCCTCTGGCATCATCAGGCTTTCCTTTTACATACGGATACTCTCCTCTTGCTTCTGAGCAGCACCCGTGCAGATGGCGAGTAATAGTTTCTGACATTTATTCAGCAAAACCTGGAGGGGCTGAAGGTTCATTTGTTGCCACTGCTCCATATGGCAGGACTCAGAAAACCTGTGAGGCACGGTACAGCCAGTCCTGGGGTGGAAGGCAGCAACTCCTTAACGGCTACCGTATGCTGCCCAGGAGTTAGTGAAGAGACGTGAAAGGTGCTGTCTTTGAAATGTCCGAGCAAATTTAGGCAACTGGAAAGCATTTCTCCAGGCTGGGGTTGGGCTGGGTTATCAAATATCAGATTCCTAGTCTTGCTAAAAGCCTTGCAGCCAAAGCTGGCTGAGTGCCTCTCAGCTGGGTAGGAAAAAGTTTGAGTTGAGGCAGAACAGACAGGGAAGGACACTCAGAAGAGGGCTTACGATTAGCAGAGTTTGAAGGGGCTGTAAGCAGGACCAAATCCCTCTCTCTACCTGGTAGCCCAAGATTTCTGGCTCCCCCTTACACCCCTCCCAGACCTTTACCCACCAGCTACCTCATCAGACACAGACTTTCTGCCATGTGCAGCTCTGCCCCACCCACCTGATGTGCTGCAGCAAGCAGCAGCCCCCTTCCTGCCCCAGAGCCCCTCTGAAAGCTCCCACCACCACCGTCCTGTGTCTCTGCAGTGATGCAGAGGGGCGAGGAGAGGGTGAGTGAAGTGCCACCACCGGCAGCTTCCCTCTCTCAGCAGCGACAGGCAGGGATGAGAGCCTGGACTAATGTGCTGACCCCTGCAGGCATGAGCTCAAGCCTTGGGCTGGCATGGGCTCTGTCATTAGAATTTCAACTCTGAACGTTGAGGTGCAGCTCCGTGTCAGGTGTCAACCAGGAAAAAAGCAATGCCTGGGGCATCAGCACCACTCTGCTGCGCCCAAAGCATCCCTCAGCCCTACACCAATGTGATCTACCCTGCTTAATCCGTGTAGCCCATGATCACGGCAGTGCAGCACTGGGATAGGTGCTCAGAGATGCTGAGGAATTTCCATCCTTGGAGGTTTTCACGACCTGGCCAGACAAAGCCATCACTGACTGGATGTAGTGTTGGTGATGATCCTGGTTTGAGCTGAGGTTGAACTAGAGACCTCCAGTACTCCCTTCCAATCCCCTTTGGTGGTTTTCTTAGGTAACAGGAGTCTAAGTGTCCCCTGATGTTCACCTTTTCTCTTACAGTCACCCACATAACCCAGGCTGAACCTCATTCAGTAGTTGAGGGAATTCCAGTTAAACTTCATGGAAACTTTCCTGATGACTTTGGAGTCAAAGTGACCCAAAAGGCACAACAACTTTTTGAGATACAAAGTCAGAAAGGTAGATAGACAGAAAAACAGTTATTTAAAAAGCAAACACCCTTTTCATAATGTTGGAATATTCAGTGAATGCTTAATAAATGTGATGTTTTCCTTTCTTATCAGCAGGGATCACATTAACTTATCAAGCATCAGCTTTAAGACAGCGCATGTTGCTGTATTCATTTGCTTGTTATACATCCGGATTTCAGTGAGCATGAGCTGTGAAAGATGCTCCTTCCTTCATCAACACATCCCCTTCAAGCTGTGCAGCACCTCTGCAACCAGCTGTATCGCTGGCTCCCGCTGAGAAGGGGTGCAAGGGTCTCCAGGAGGAGAAGCAAGGCAAGGCTTTCATGGCAAGTTACCCACTCTGCAAGCAGGGCAGACGCTGTGCAGCTGGGCGTCCCCTCAAACGAGAGCTGCCCAAGACAGCCTGTGTTTCCCCTGTGGCCAGCAGCTTGTGTCCCCAGGTTTTTAGGGACACAGTCCCCTCCGCTTGCTGGGTGCTCTGACACCCATTTGCTGTTCCTGTTCAGTCCTTGCAGATTCACTGCCTCTTCAGTTCCTCAGCCGAGAGCAAGCGGACAGCTTGCTCTGACATGTCCACAAACGTGGCCCCTCTCCTCCTCAGACAGCCCGGCAAGCATGGCTTCCAAACCAAACACAGGCTGCAATTATTTAAAGACAGCCCTTGGATTCCACCATCCATTCATCCATCTCGGATACAAAAATAACACATTGTTTTATCTGTGAGTATAAGAACGTTTTTTCAGAGGAAATAAAGAGAGCAGACAGTTTCCTTCCTGACTCATTCACAAACTACTCTTCCAATCTGCTAAACACGGCCATCGGCACGAGGCATTGCTCCACTCCCTTTGATCTGCAGCCCTGCGCTCCAAGAGCCACTGGGACAGAGGGAAGGCTTTGGTACTCACAGCAGCAGTTGCAAGGTCTGTATTTCTCAGAAAGGCAAGCAAGTGGCAAAGCCTAGAGAGAGACCCACGTTTAATCCCTGATCTTGCCCCTCCAGGCTCAGGGATGGGGTGAGAGGCTGCTGTTGATTGGGAGAGGGACAGACACTCCAGTTCAGCGTAGGAATGACCTCAGGCAGTAGGAAGAGAGAGGGTGGAAAGGTATTTTTCTTGATCATAGTAGATAAGACAAACTCTCTCTCTTTTTCTTATGCAGCCTCAAAGCTATAGATTTTAATACGGTGGACTTCATCTCCTGCTTGTCTAAGAGCTCCCATAGGAGTCACACAAGAACATTGCCAGTGGTCCCCCAGGACATGTAACCAGAGAAGCAGCTTTCCTGGCTGCTGACTTTCCTCTCCTCTGGATCACCGACTAGGAGATATGACTTCCTAGAAGCCATCCGACAGAATGCTTGTGGTTGTAATAAATAGCCAAGCTACAATGATGTTAAAAATCAATACAATAATGAATTACATTACCTAGGACTATCAATTAGTAGGATGCACTTAGGCACAAGTTATTCTTTTAGCTATTATAGTGGCCGTAAAAACCTTAGCATTATTCATAAGGAGATAGGCGTTTTTAACTCCTTGATTACAGCAGTTAGACCAGCCCACACGTACATATACTTATCCCTGACCTTCTAAATCAAAAACATCATTGTATCATCAACAATCACCATTAACTGAGACTGCTAACACACTCATGGCAGAAAATCAATACTGATTTACTAGCTGTAATTGTCTTCTGCTGTAGGGTAGTGTCCAAATACTCAGTAGTATTCAGATACATTTAGCAATTGTATGAGAACATCCACAAAGACATAATCCCTGCCTGAGAGAGCTGGTGGTAGTCAAATTGTCTTCTATAAAGAGAAACTAAATGCGTTTAGGACTATTTACTTAACACATGAGATCAGTAAGATAGGTTATGTCAAATTCAACTAATACATGGCACTGACTTATATGGAGAATGTCAACCTACTTCTCTTATCTCATAATATAAACCAAATAGGGTATTCAATGAAACTGAAAAGTCACTGGATAAACTTTATTTTTATGCAATGTAAAATTACTTGATAGAAGTCACTCCCACAGGCCTGAGTCAAGCTTGGCAGAAGGCAGAACAACACTGGACATGAAATGAATAGCAAAATAACCTAGGTAATGGTTACAGAAATAACTAGATCATACCTACTTCTTACAACAAGTACCTTTGAAAAATGCGTGTGTAGCTATCACTAATCTTCTAGTTCAATTTGGCAGTTCACTTTACACTGAAAATAAACAAATTAAAATATCCCAGGCCTCTAATTTCTATGGAATTAACCTGAAATGGGAAAATGAGTGGGTAGGAGAGTGTTCCTTATTCTGTTTTTTGTTTGTTTTGATGATACTAAATTTACATTTCTCTTCTACCCTGACCTGATCTTTGTTGGGTTGAAGCAATTCTTCTTTTTAGGTCAGTGTAAACACGCTCTGAGTTAGCATTTCCTGCTAGGTTTCCTTTCCAACCTGGTACGCTTCCCTTGCTAGGACTTCCTTCAAATTGCTGCCTTCAGAGATCACTGCCTGAGCCCCAAGTCATACCCCCACCTGAGTAAGAACATCACCCTGGCAAGCTTGCTCTTCCCATTTAATGTCATGCTTTACCTTGTACCGTCACATATGCTGCACTCTCCACGGACCCTTTTAAGTTGGTTGCTATACACTGGTAAAGTCCTTCGTCCTCCTCTTTTACTCTTTCAATAAACAGCATTCGGCTTCCGGGCCCCAAAATTATTCCTGTGAAATGAAATATTTTGCAATGAGAGGGAGCCAGGATATAAACAAAAACAGGCCCTTGTGTAATAATATCTGCTTCAAGTTCTTCTCAAAAGAAATCTGAGCCACAGACTGCACAGCACAATGTTATCTGTACTTGAATGTTTTGGGAATCTTTTGGAAATCAGTGTTTACAAAGCACTTGTGTAAGTGAAAAGGCTCAGCCTAAGGGAATGATCTTGGGAGCACCTGGTATCATGTATATTGATTAGCACTGTGCCTAGACTTTCATCCAAGTGAGTTCTTCAGCATGTCTCCAAGTTTTGGAAAATGGGTGGTCTGATTACTTAGCACTGCACTTACAGGCGTAGGTCTGCACCAGAAGCAGCTCGAGCTTAGAGCACTTCCAAGACCCAGCTCCACGCATCCACACCGGCCTTATGGGCAGCAGACTCACTCCAAATCTCACTTGCCCATGTGGCATGGAATGATGGGCCCCTTCTTGGATGGACCCCAGCTAGTGCACAGAGAGGTCCCATGAGGTATACCCTAAAACATAGGAGTTATCTGAAGTGAAAACAAGGTGTTGAAAAACACCTTGTTGATTCCAGATGGGTCAACCCAGAAGCCAGCCTGGGCAACACTCCAGCAAGCGAGGAAGAGGCAGGCAGCAGATTTGGCCTCAGGGCTGCCTTTAAGGCACTGTATAGCCAGGAAATGTGCAGTCAAGTACACACTTGTGTGTTTGGCTCAATCAGAACTACTCTCCCATCAAAATGCATTCCCACCATCTATTTCAGGCACCTAACTAAAGTGCTCTGACCTACTCTCTAGAGACATCTTCCTGGCTCCTAACTTTATATGTTGCATTACACCCAAGCTAGATACCTAACAGTCATTTTAGAAGGTAGTGTTAATAATGCATATTACAATGATGTGATCACTGTCAAGCTTCATGGAACCTGGCTCCATATTAAGTTTAGTGTGTGTCCTGCAAGTCTGCACAGGCTTATAACTCACTCGGAGAAATCCTCAGAGTTTTTCCCAGTTGCCTTTATTCATGCTATAGTAATTTCCAATAACACAGGACAGAACCTTAAACACAAACTTTCTAAAACACTGTTATTGAAGACTACACTTGGGATTCAAGTTCTGCAGACCAAACCTCCTTGAACATTTTTGCTGAGCCTATAACACTAGCTCATTGCATGCTTCTGATCCAAACGTGGATGAATTCCCATGAGAAAGGTTTTGCCTTTTCCCTCATCATTCATCTCCACCTGAAATGTCCAAGGAACACTTCCGTGACTGTGGTGCCATCAGAGCTGGACATGTACCCTTAGCTGATCTTTGAAGCCACATTCCGGACACAGCAGTAAGTATCTCCCGAAGTTTTCCTGTAGCTGTAGCATGCCACCTGGGAAGCTGTTCCTTTCTGCTGCGTGAGACCTGGATTCCCTGGCTGCTGGCAGATGCATTTCAGTTTTGGAGACCCCAGATACATTATTAGTCCAGTGGCTAGGCTGTGAACCTCGAACAGACTTTGCATGCCTGACCACAGACTCCCTACACACATCACTCAAGCTTGGTTTTCTCCTGCCTAGCTATACGCTGGCCAAGACACCTGATCCTTAGGCTCCCTCTATAGTAAATGGAGAGAAATATGTTTCTCTGGAGATGACTCTTCTAAGATGCAAATTGAGAGCTGTATTTTTTCCACTGACTCCACAGAGGCCCGTTGTGCCTACACCTCCAGCCTGGCTGAGGTTTTGGAGGGAGACGGAATAACCCAGAGCACCCGTCCCGCTGCCTGCCTGCCTGTAACACCCAGGCAATACTCCTTCCTTACATCCGGGTACCGATGCCAATGACTCTGCAAGTGGCTACCGAAGGCAGACAGGTAAATAAAAAGGCTGTAAAAGGTAAGCGAGTACACAGAGCTCTCACCTGATTCTTGCTGTATTTCCTCATGGTTTTTAAACCAGGATATCTGGGGCTCGGGGATGCCACGAACCTGGCACTCCAACATGGCCGAGTTACTGGTGTTCACTGTCTGATCCGTAAGGTGCCGCAGCAGGGCTGGTGCCTCTTGAGCTACAAGACAAAACAACACCTCCGTTTTACATTCCTGTAACTGTGGGGGTTTAATTATCATCCCTACCAGCATTTTACTGATGTAAACAGCTATGGCTGTTCTACCAAGTTCATTGTTCACAGATTTTATTTACCGTTCCAGTTTGCTTAACAGCGTCTGGTACGTACAGAGTACTCCCGTTACTCAGCAATAGCAGGTTAGGATGACCAGTGAAGACCCGGTGATGACATTGTTTAAAGATTTCCTCAGTTCCATCACCTACAACATTCGTTTATCAAAAGCAATGACTTCCTATGAAAGCTCAGAGTTTTGCATCATCAGGAGAAACAAACTGTGACACCAAAGTTTTTAACAATTAGCAGGACGCCCTTGTAGCAGAGTATCTCTGTGTCACTGATAGCACCATGCAGCTCTCTACACCACGATACCTGTGAATGTGACTTTTATCATTTACGTACTTTAAAGAGTACGGTTACAAATCATATTCAGTAAACTCACATCATCTAAACTCAGAAACCATAAGCACAAAAGCATTGTGTTACATGTCCCAAAGTCTTCATAAATTCTTCCACTTTTTGCGTTTCACATATTTGGCTGAACACAACAAGGCCTGGCCAAACCACACCACAGCCTGCCTGCCAAAACTGCGCTGGAGAGAAATGTGCCCGTGTCCTCCGGCAGCCACAGACGCTGGAAACCCTGGCGGCAGGGGCCAAAGCTGAGTGCTAGCAGGCCACAGAGCATAGCAACACCGCTCCTGTTTTATCTACTGACATTCATACGAACGCAATGTAATAAAACACATTTCCATGACAGTCAGTGACAATGAGTATTGGAAGCGCATCTCATCTGTTCTGCTTCTGTTCAAGGGCCTCCCAGAAGGGCATTTCAAAAACACTCTGTAAACATCATGCTAAAGTCATCCTTGAAAGAAGGAAAACAACGCATCTTTCTCATCCTCATTTCAACCCTTTGCCACTCCTTCCCCCATTTCATACAGAGCTGAAGGCTGTTCTGACAAAGATCAAGGTATTTGCAACGTTTATGCACATTATACGGCAACATCTTTCTGTCACTTTTGCAACTCTCACATCATCCTTTTTGGTATTTGGGTCCCTTTAAAGCAGTGATGGAGAATCCGGGGAGCTCCTGAGCAATGTCACAAATGCAAATGCTCTGCAGATTCCCTCAAATTCCCCGGTCTCGCAAGAACCAATTATTTGCAGTCTTTCCCTTCAAGGACACTGCCAGGATCAGCAGTTACTAACATGGTAAGACACACATTACAAAATATGAAATAAACCAAAACAAAACAAAGCAGAAACCAACTCTTTGCAAGTATTTTCTTTTAGACTGCAATAGATAGCAGTACACCAAGTTCAAGTATAATATCAGCTGAATTTCTGACATTCTGTGTTTGGAAGATTATTCTCTATCCTTTCAGAAAAACTGACTATCAGACATTTCCATCTTCACAATCATTCTGTTACCAGCTGTAAATAAAAACTCTCCAGAAAACGTAAGCACCTATGTACCACCAGCTTATGCAGTGTGCATGAACCCCATAGTACTAAAAGCACTTTTAAAGTAGGCTATTTTTGCTATACTCTTACCCCTCGAAATTAATTCCAGCATAGTCATGACCCTGCAAAGACCAGTTTGGGCTTTTCTGAGCTGCAAGTCTGTAATTTCCACAGGCAATGCTATTTTTTGTTTACAGTGTAGTAGACAATTTGTTCTCTCTTCCCAAACAGTAATGCTCATGAGAGAGGCTGTAAAGTAAATTCTTCATCAAATACCTACACAGTGACACGGACAACAATATTTGCCTTGCAGCCAAGAAGACTGCCCTCTTCTCATTGATACCTCGCCTTGATTTTTGCACAGTTCTCATTTTTCACAACACAGTCTGTCTATGAACAGGCACCGTCTGACACATGTCCACATACACACGCTGAGAAGAGCTCCCCATTTCACATTTATCAGCAGTCCCTGATGGACACCCCAGCGCAGATATCCAAAATGAAGGCGGACAAGATGACACAACAAAGGCAAATCACACATTCTGTGAGTTATTTGTGATTAATTTTAATTTTTTTATAGCCATACACTAAAGATGGGTTTTCATATTAAGAAAAACTTTTTTGCTTAAAACTTAGATCCAGTCACCATTCACATACTTTCAATAATTTCTCTGCTGCAATCAGCTGGTTTTTCAAGGCCTTGGTCAACCTGAGGATTATTCTCTTTTGCAAACCACCCGTTTTCTCCTGTTCATTTTTGCAGTGAAGCCAAGGAGGGGAGTTTCCAATGCCGCGCTCCGCCCACCCCAAAGCCGAGGGGCTGCCCTGGCCGCCAGCATGCACAGTGCAGGGCTCAGCGCCCAGGGCAGCCCCCCAGGCTCAGCCCCAGCCCTCGTGCCTGCCCGCAAACGCTGCCCTGCCGGGCCAAACTCTGCTCTCAGTGCCCCCAAGGAACTTCATTGCAGGCAGAGTTTGGCCCAGGGGAGCGACAGGGCAGGTCACAGCGGGGAGAAGGGGATGCTGGTGTCAGAGCACTCAGCCGACCTGGGGTGGTAAGGAGGGAAAATTTGCATTTCCAAAAGCAAACAATGGCAAATGGGTGGAAAACATTACAATTTGTTCATTTTGGGGTATGCTTTTGCATTCCGTCCATTTTTGCCCTTTGTTATGATTATGTTGTCTGTTCACTTATTTTTATTAATCAGTACAAAAATATAAATACAAGCTTTAATTTTAACACTTAAAAAACCAAAGAAATATAATTCACACCTTTCTCCCTAAATAATATATTACACAACAGAAGGCAGAGAAACTCCCCACACCGATGAGATTCTCCAGTCATCTGAGGACCTCAAAAGTGACATCAGTAGTTTTTATCTGGCCACCAAGAACTGCTTTCCTCAAACGTTTCCAGTGAGGTTTCTCTGTGCCTCCCAACATGGGCAACCACATCGGGATGTTACGACACCCTTGCACAGCGTGGCCCTTCAAGCGCTGGTCGAGACCAGGCTGGCAGGACGTCCACCCAGCAGTGATACACATCATCGCGATTCACAACAATTTCACAGAGGAACAGTCTAATTGCCACATCTCTTTTTTTTTTTTTGTCCCAAACTCATATTGCCTGGCAACTGGCTGCTACAAGTCATCACACTCCAGCTCCCAAGGCCATGGAAAATTCATAACGTCCTGTCATCACCACCCACCTTGCCATCAAATGTCTTCTCACAAAGTAGCCTCGTAAAAAAGAGGATTCTGTATTGTAATTCTTTTGAAGACTTGCAAATGCTAAAGAGCGCACTTGCCCCATTTCTAAGCAGTCACCAATGATTTCACTTGCTTTTTAGGCATTTTTTAGAAAAAAAGAGACCCAGGTCCCTTTGCAAGAACACATTGTTTCTGGAAGCCATCACACTAATAATGAACAAAAGAGCTACTGTATACAAGCAGGCTATAGGTGACATTTCAAGATATAAATGATTATTCTTTTCTTTACTCTGACAACTTCCAGGTTATCAATTGTTTTCTAAGCATTTTAGGCTCCATGAAACTGGCATTATGGGGAAATGCTATTGTTTACCCTTTCACATTTGACAAAAGCAATTCCCACGTGAAAGACAAGTTTAGCCGTGGGACACAGTCTCGATACCTAAAGGAGGAAATAGTCTGGTGAGTTCCCAAGCGCAAGAAACTGTCATGTTGTCACCCTCTATTTTAAAAGCACAGCCACTTTGTTCCTTTGCTGTAGCTATTTTGGTCACTACGGTCTGTTTTGTTATGGCTTATGTAAATGCTATATAAATGATCAATCATAAATGTAACCAAAAATAATAAAAGCTATGTATTGTAAAAAAATAAAGTTATCATCAGATCTATTAAAAATAGTAACTTCTTCCTTATACAGAATTTATAATACACAGAAACATCTCATAGCAAAATCATGACGAAGGAAAATAAAGGGGAAATGCTCGGAAGGAAGTTTTAGGTTGCCCTTAATTCTCCTTCAGGATTTTGGCTGGTTCTTAATCCCCATAGTAAATCCAATTGTCATTTGCATACCAAAAGCAATGAATATTTTTAGTGGCTTCAATTTTGAATTTGTATTTTTAAAAACGTATTAAACAACTCACTGTGCTGGCTGCAATCTTGTCAGCCGTGTTAGTGTAATATTTCTCATTTAATAAAATAATGACAACATTACAAATTCCTGTATCTTCAGGCCAGGAGCAATACTCACACTTTTATCAGTAGCTTTTTACATTAGTGCAGAACTGACTTTAAAAATTGACCAACACAGCAACTGGAAGTCTACCTGGATTTATTTGGAGAAACATGGTCCACGTCTGTCAGTTTTAAAATCATCATTATTATAAATGATATGATAGGTCTGTGCATTATATCAACATTTTTATTTCTTCCCTGCATACTTCCTTTAGAAGATACTTTTTAAGATTAATGTACTTTAGTGTAGAAAATAATTTCAAATAAATAAGCATTAGAACTTGCTCAGCAGGTAATATTTATAAGTCCATCAAGATCAGATTAAAATAAAAAATATATAGTCCAGTCAATCTCAAACTGAATTGTGCTCATTCCGCACATTAAAGTTAACTTATTAAATGTCCATTGTTGACTGAAAACAGCAGTTTTTAAAGTTAAACAGTTTATTCAGCTTTGACACTTTTGATGAGGCCGATATCAAAGTGGAAGAAAAGATTGATCCAAAGTTTTCCTTATCGCTCAGTAGGAGACAGCAAGAGAAAAAATAACAACATGCAAAATGTAGCACAGGGGATCTTCCAAACCCCAGCTTCCATGTGCCTTGTCAAAGCAGAAAACACCCGTCTGAACTCAACTGGAAGCTCACGTGTTACGATTTTGTTTGCTATTCCTCCTACGTCCAACCCATGGGGGAATGTGCACCACCTCAGGGCCTGAAAGGTAGCAACAGTAATAAAAAATCAAGATGATATGAGACACCTGTTACTGTTTAATGAGTCCTTTAATGTTTTACATTGCTTTGTGTTGTACAATCATTCCTTGTGCTTTTATATTTGAGGATCCGAGAGTAAACAGCCTTTTTGTTGCAGTGCTCACCTCTGATTGTAACGTCTTTCTTTTGAAGCACTTCTTTCCCCGTGTATATGTTCCTTGCTCGGCAGGCATAGGTGCCCGAGTGTGCCAGGGAAACGTTCTTGATGGTCAGAGTGAGGGTGATGGAGTGCTCCTTGTTGAGAGACCTTTTTGCTTTCGTTTGATTGTTGACTGTCCTCGGTAAAATCCAAGCAATGTCTTTGTACAGGAATTTGTTGGCCGAACAGGACAATATCAAATTCTCTCCTTCAATGGGCATTTTTTCCAAACTAATATGGAATCCACTCGGTACATCTGTCAAAAATCAAGAACACTTTTTAGTTTATATGAAATGAATGAGCCAAAATTAACACGGTGTATATTTTCCCCTTTATCAGGAAGCCTTTGAACTCATCAATGTCGTCGTCTTCCTGCTGAAGTCTCTAATCTTTCCTTTCATATGCATGGCTCCAGCTATTCTTACAATTTGTCTTGGAGCTACAAGACACTTGGGCTCAGACATCAGTTGGTGTAAACTGAAGTCGCTCTTGGAAGTAATGATTTTGTATAAATGTTATGCCAAGTTAAGACAGGCTGGGGCAAGGTACCAAAAGCAGAATTATTTAAAGACAGCACAGTGGGACTATGAAAAAGGAGGAAAATTCTGATCTCAGCTCCAGCTTGTGAACTGCATGAGAGAAAATGAATCTCAAGAGGACAGTAGAAAAATACTGCAGCTCGTCGTGCTTGGTTATATTGTTTTCTTGCTATTCATGAGTATTCAGACAAATTATGTCTATTTCTTAAAAATGCTTTAAATCCTGAGAAATTACTGAATCTGTGACTACACACCTGAGACTTCCCTTGGAACAGAGGTATTTACCCTCCATGCATTTAAAGCATGTCAGCCACCCAACAGTACCCGCTGGCCTGGGTGGCCAGCTGTGTGCGGGCAGCACTAGGATGAAGATCACTCTATTCAGACTGCTTGGCATTCAACATAGATGAATATTTCCACCTGAGAGAAATCAAGGATCATTGCACCAACCATCTACTAAGTGTAAATATGACTTAAGTTTTCACAAGGATTTTTCATAGCAGATAGTTCAGGCAGGAATAATTTAGCCAACACTGTAAAAAGTCATACTTGAAAAAGTCATGTTTGCAGTTCATTGTAACATTACTGCAGTTTCCTCCACCTGGGGAGCGGCACAGACCTGTGGCAGTGCCGACTGCCTCCTGGCCACCTCCGCCTGGGGCTCATCCCTCCAGCGAAGGAGAGTTACGCCACTGACCTCAGTGAAAGTAGAAGCAAGTTCCTGAGAGAAAGCACTTCCAAGTTTTACTCCTAGAATGCAACCTCTCTTCGTTTATTTGTAGCCAATATTCTGATAAAGTCATTTCCTTCTTCTCGGTCAAGTGACATCGACTTTGGCCATTTTCAATTGTTCTTTCCCTGCTAATTGCTACAGCGCTTGGCTGTGAACTTGACTCAAAATCATAAGAATGGTTTCATCTTTCATAAGGGAAAATTATGCCTTCTTTTCTTGTCTCTTGGAGCATGAACAGCTCAACGCCGACTTTCATTCAGTTCCATGCTTACCAATGTTGCTTTGGGTTTAATATCACAGCAGCAGGGACACATAAAGAGTAGATCTCCAGTGAATAATATCCCACACCTTCTTTCAGTAACCTCTTTCACTGATTGACCAATCCATCAGAAATCTTCTCCCTAAATCCCCACAATGCAAACTGAGCTGCTTTGCCCCCCCAGGGGGACCATGAACATGACCTGCTCACGTCTGCCTTTCAGACAAAGCTCTGCCTGTTGAAAGTCTGGCATCAGTTGCCCCCCTTAATATTCTCTTTTCCACACTTAGCCCTGAGTGTTAAACACAGGGTAAATGACCTCCTGCAAGTCCTGGATTGAAATTTCCTCTGACTGTAGATGCCTTCCAGGGAGAGGCCTGATTTCTGTTGGTTGAACTCATTGTGCCCTTGCAGTGAGAGCAAAGTGTGTGCCTGTCACCAGCTGTAGTTCAGGTGTGAGGTCCAAAGATCAACCTAATGGAGGCAGTGACACTAACATATTAGATTGGATATTAAAGCCTGTGTGTTGACTTGTTCCTCTTACATTTCATTGGGATCCCCTTTTTTCCTCTCTCCAGCAAACAAAAATATAAGAAAAACTTTAAATTTAGTGAACTCATGTATGAGTGACTATCATCAGCATCCTTTTTGGTATGTAAGGGCGCACGGTGCCAGGTTCTGGTCTCAGTTAAGAACGTGTTGACTGGGAGTGCTACTAAGATGAAACCTTTCCGTACAGGGGGTACAGAATATTTAGCCTAAGCCATCAAAACGTAGACATCTACTTGAATATAGCTGTTTTGTGTATGGACAAAAGTTTACAGCCCATGGAGTGACACAGGCACCTCCAGAGGGCAATGCAACCCATCGCCTTAAGATAAGTCAAATTCCAGAGATCCTGATCCCTCACACTTAATTATGAAATGATCTTACATGACCAGCTTAGGCTTAGATACCTAACTTCAAGGCTTAAGTTAGATGAAGTGAATCCTATGCTTGATTTTGGTAAAAAGCATTGAATTCAGACACACTTAAAACCAATCAAGGGGCCAAAGTTTTGATCATGGATAAGTATTTGAATCAAAGGAATTTCAGCCTCTTACTCACTGTACATCTCAAATTGTTCTGATACGTATTGGGAAAGCCAGGCTACAGGTCTGAAATACTGCTAATTTTTGGCTTTTGCGGAGGCCAGTACCCAGCAAAAGCTGGGAAGAGCCAAGCAAAACTCTTAAGATGAAACTAAAGATCCCCTGGGACTGAGGCAAATGAACTATTTTTAACATAAAAGGATAGCGTGCCAACAGAATAATATAGCTGGAACTACTTCCATGTTGTCAGGTCTGGAGCTCTTCCTAGATGTGTCTTCTGTGAAGAAAGACTATTTTCTGAACAAATCTAGGGACAAAAGCAAAATGCACAGGATTCCAAGCAAATCATTTGTCTAAAGGCTACGAGCCCCCTAATATATGACACCTCTCAACAATTGTTACAGACTCAGGCTAGCTAAATAACGTGGCTGTGAATAATGTAAAAGGCTTTTATTTACTTTAGTGATTTGAAGCTTCCTGTGGAAATAGCTCCCAGGTTTCCTGATGGAAGATTTTGTTTATCTTTGCCAAGCACCATCAGGAATCTCAAAATAAAATGCGCTTAGTGACATCGGGAAACCAGGGAGATAAGGCAGAGCTGTTCCTGTTTCACCCTCTGTAATTGCAAACACACCCATGGGCCTGCTGTGTGCCAGCAAAACAGCTCAAAATGTAGGGAAAGGGGCAGGCTGGAGGCAAGGGGGCTACCACAGTTAAATTTGGCATAAAGGTGTTGTTACAGAGACTGTTTGCGTATCAGCGAGCAGGAGAGGTTTCAGAAATCACCTTTCCACATTGCTTTTATATAAGGCTCACAGCTACTTTTGTGCCCTGAACAAAGATTTCCTTTTAGAAATAAATCAGTGTGAAAACACCCCAGAAACGTCCATTTGACAGAGGCCATAGGAAAGGAAAGCTATGGCAGAGCCCATGGACTTCATGTCCTACATCCTCAGGCACAGGGTATAAAATTATACCACTCTGTCCTGGTTTCAAACCTCCCAGAAACACATATGCAAGTTGCACTTCAAGCCCAGAAACAATGAGATTTACAATAACTTAAGAAAGTGCTTGTTCTTACTGGGTCCTCTCTGCTATACCTTCTTGCAGTTATTTCCTCATATCTACCTTTCCCTGAAGGGGTGGAATATGCCACTGCCAAACTAGGGTTGCTGGGACAAGCTCTGCCTTCCCACCACCTTCCCAACGGTTTCTGCCTATAGAAAAGAGACTCCTCACAGCACCACAGCTGCTTCACTGGAGCACAAGTGTTTTCTAATCCCCAGGACAAGGCCTGAAGGAGATTGCCTCCAAGGAAAGGGATTCTTCCTGTTCAAGACAGGCTTTGTCTCCACCTGCTCTTTGGAGTCCTTTCTGGCTTGTCCTTTTTACAAAGGGCAGCAGCTCCTCTTCCTACAAGAGATCACCTTCCCCTCTCTTACACCTCCCCACACTTCTCTTAACGCTTACTTTTGTGCGGTTCAGGCTAGCTTCATATGGCGCCAGCAGACCCAACAACATAAGACAAACTAGCCCCAAGCTGTCACACGAGACCTGAAGTATTGGGTTTGGACTCATTGGAAGGAAATACTTTGCAGTGTCCTGTTCACATCCATCAGCATTTAGGGCTCTCTTTTTTTTATTCCTTCAATGTGTTTTTCAGCAAATGCTGGATGTGAAACACGGGCTGTTACCCAACCACAGCAGTTTGGTCTCAGCCTGATGGAGGAGAATTATGATTACACCACGTGAGCTCAACTGATGCGCTATGTGCACAAACCAGAAGAATGACCCTAACTTGATTTTGGTAAGGACAAAACAGCAGTATTGTTTAAATAAACTGCCTTCAATCAGTGCCACTGAGTGTCAGTGGATGATCAGGACTTTCCATGTCACACAATTGAAGTGCTCAGCTCCAGGAACTCAAAAGACAAATGCATTTCAACTTCACCACCCTATATAGAAAGTTTGCCACCAGTCAAGATATTAAGAATTTCCAAGCCATGATAAAGCAGCCATTCCTCTTTCTGTACACCAGCCAATACAAGAGTCTTCAAAGGAAAGTCATAATATTCTGCATGTTCTCATGCAAGCTTTGGTATCAAGGAGAAGGATTTCCTTCTATCCCTGGTCAAGCTCTAAGAATGCGAGATCTAAGTAGGGAAACTAACTCCTTCATGTCACAACACTAAAATATCTGAAACCGCCATCAAAACTTTGAAAGGGAGATTTGGGTACAGCAAATGGGGCCCATCAAACTTCAGCTTCATTTGGTTTCAGGATCCTCCACGTGACATTTTGAAGACTGAGGAGTAAGAGCTAGAGAAGGCCAAAATCAGCATCTTGCACATTAGAAGAGCAACAGCCTCAGTGAGTCTTCTCAGTGCCATGGCCCAAATGACATCCAAGGCTACCTTTCTCAGAAGAAGGAACAAAACTCTGCGGTTTATACCCTGCCACTTTTCTACCTACGAATTGCCATAGTCCCTGAGAGCTGTGAGAGGCTGCCCAGGTACCCCAGGCATCCCTCCTCTGGCACCACACTGCCTGCAGACGCTGGCACTGCCCTGGGCACTACATTGTGAGATCATCTGGTTGGCAGCAGGATGAGGCTGTAGATACCATCAGTGACACACATGAAACTGGCTTACTGGCGTATGAAAATACAGTAAAATTTAACATATGGAATGATTGCAGAGGCTAGGTGATTTAAAAGGGGGAATTACAGGTTGCTATATTTGTGAGCAATTTGTGTCATGGTGGGATACTTGATGGAGGGATAAGTCATTCACCAAATTTGGTGTCCTTAGAAATCCAGACCAGCTGCTGTGAAAAACCCTTCCAGGACCACCCAAAAGCATGGTATGAGTTTACAGGTGTACACTTTACAACAATTCTCAAACTGTGGTATATGAAAAAGCCACAACAGCTAAACAGTTATAATCCCAGGATTATCCCAGGACCAGGAAACACGTTTGGCTCTAGTGGGGACTAGATCTTACCTGTTACAATAAAGCTGACATTTCTTTCGGCTTTTCCCACTTTATTGGATGCCACACAGCTGTAGATTCCAGAAGATTTGGCTTCAGCTACAACGAGAGTGCTAGCAGTCTGCAAAAGAAAGAAGAGGTTTAGCTCTTGTTGGATCAGGAACTCGGTTAAAGCTTCCCTTCTCGTTTTCCTAAGTCACTGTTGACAGTCCCACGATTCAGTCTCTCCATTCATTCAGTGACGAGCACCACTGGGGCTATTTAAAGGACATGTCATCATACACGGTTTTGGAAAGGGTGGAAGAATAACAGAAAACAAGCTCCTTGGGAGACCATTATATTATCAGAGCCATCATAACCAAAAATCTTTGAGTGTGTCTTTCAGGTTGATTTATCTCTTGTTGCTGATGTAATGATAAGATACAAAACATGAAGCGTGACACCACGTGGTTCACCCAAGGAGATGAGCAGCCTGTAGGGCAGCCAGACTGCAAAGGGAATAGGTGAGGAATGCCTCAGGCACTTGGATAATGCTGGGAAAAAATTAGCTCCGTTTGACACTAAATGCATTTGATTTTCATTTTCTCAAGTAAGTGTCAGGTGAGAAAGGACAGGGGCAAAAGAGATGTTTACTCATCCTCTTTTGGAATATTTCCTCTTCTTGGACTTAATATTTCTATTATTAAATAATAATATGTTGGGTTTCTTTACATTGTATTCTATCACCATCTTAAGAGGTTTAGCACACTAAATACTTTCACAAAGTGATATGGCTTGCAAAATGAGACCTCGGAAGGCCAGGGACCAACAACACCTGATGTGCCTTTAGAAAAATAAAAACCATTGTAATAATAAGACTTATACCTTCATGGTGATGGAAAGCCATGGTCTAATGACTTCGGCACTAAGTGAAAGAAGAAAGTTATGCAGAAAAACCTGAGGTGTTATTCTCATATGGAGCTGAGACATGGGGCATGCACATGGAGCTCAGCAGTGGGATGTGCTCTCAGATGCAACTTAGTAGCTTAACTTTCTGTCTTTCTGTCTCCATTTTACTTCTGTAAAACATGCGTTGGCTGGAGTTACAGGCAGAGCTGGGACGGTGACGAAAGGAAATTGCGTGGCCGCGGAATCCTGTTGTTTGGAATTATTTGGCTTTTCCAAAAACCTTCAAAATCATTTTTGTGCAATTAATACATTCTTTTAAGTCTGCCTGATTGCTGGAGTCCAGAGACAAGCACAAGAGGGTGAGTCAGTAATAAATAAGGACCAGTTATCTACATTTCTACATAAACATTGGCTGAACATTTGCACTGCTTCTATGTCTCCTACTCAAAGACTTCATGGCTATCCCCAAACTCCTTGTTGAACCCCTAAATAAAATAGATCTTCTGGTTTCCCAAAACATTCTTTAGTAGAAAGAGTCTATTACTTTTCCTACTACTTGAGCAAACACAGTGGAGTCAAGTTGTTTGATTTTGGCTTATTTGTTTTAGAAAACTGCCCTACGGCAAATTCAAGACTACAAGTGATGGTAACAGCACCTCTACCCTGTTAAGCTGTCTCAATGGTCAGCTACCTGTCTGCTAACAAACTACATCTCATTTCTAGCTAGAATTTTTCTAACCTACCTTTTTGGCTCTTCTGTGAGATGAAAGAGGCTCAGTAATACCAGATAGATAATTACAGCCCTTAAAAAAAATCATCCTGTTTTGCTAAATTCAGTAGGCTGACCTCTACAAACTCCTAATTATAAAGCATGGGTCCAGCCCTGTCTATATTTTGTCATTCTCTTTGCATTCCTTCTAGTTTTTAAACATAATTTCATAAAGTGTGGACACAGGGCCCAGCAGCAGGATTTCTGCAGCCGTTTTATCAACGCTAGCTCAGAATAGAAGGAAGTCCCATAATATCTGCCAGAGGGCTAACATGTGTAGTTAAAAACTGCTTCTGCCATTCCAGACTTTCCACAACAAAATTAGCCTTTTTTGCATTAGTTGGTATTACCTCACAGCAACTTTGCCCAGGTAGGAACAGTGACCTAAAATGCACAGTGAAGGAGAATGAAGCTCTTATTTTCTGACTCCAGGACACCTGTCTTTATCCTACGACACCCAGAACCAGAGCATTTCTGAGCCTGAAAAATACATGTCAACTATTCCTCCCACAATTACTCCAACGTTTTGGAAATTTTTTTGTACTATCAAACTGTATTTTGTCCTGACATTACCGAGTATTAGTTCTTAATGACAAATTGTGCACGCTATCTGAGTTTTACTGCTCCAGTCCACTATGATGTGACTACTACTTTTATTACACTGAGGACTGCACATACAGTTACACTTAAGCAGTATGACTGCAGTTACTGACTGGAGTGATTCTAGATTAAGCCTTTTCTTGCATATTAAATGACCCTAGAGAACATTCCTCAGCACCGAAATTCAGTAATTTAAACTGAATGCTTTTCCTCAGCATTGTTCTGGTTTTGGCCAGCTTGCACTGTCCCAAATACTCCTCTAGCACGGGCCAAGGATCGCTCCCAACAGGCAACTTACACGCAACCAACATCTTTTGGAGGGTAAGGGAGATAAATGTTATGAACACAGGCCTTAGTGCCAGAGAGCAGTCATTGGTATGTTTACTTGACTAAGGCAGAGAAAGCTATAGTGTCTAGGAAAAAGCAAGACTGACTTTGCAACAGAACAGAATACTTTAGAGACAACATGTCTCTGCATAAATCTTTTAGCTTATAAATTAGTCATAAGGATAAGATAACATCTCTTTAAATAGTTTGTGAGCCCTCCAGTGGTGCAGTCTGTGTTCTGCATGGTGGATGCCAGCCAAAACCAACCAGAGAAGCAGTGTGTACAAAACTAAGCCTGGCATGTTGCTGTTTATTGAGAAATTATGGCTGTTTGAGATCAGTCTGTGCTACACGGTTCCTGTATACATTCTCGCAGCCTTGTATCGTCTGGCTTAGCAACAGAGAGTTTCAGTCCCTGGATTTGCAACCACGTTACATACAGAAAGTCTGAATCCAGTTGCCATGATCAGACAGAACAGGGCAAATCCTTCCTGGCATGCTCGGCATCTTGAGAATCATCTGTCCACAAACCCCATTTACCACCGAAGCTTTGATCCTTTATTCCTCCTTTCTGCACCCATCATCTCAGCTGAAGCACTGCGCTGCAGGCTCATCTCAAAGCCAGGAGCTAGGGAAGTAAATCCCATACTGCTGCTGCTTCTGCCGGCAAATAAAAGAGGCATAAAGCAGAAATCCTGAGAGATGGAAGAGGAATTTACAGATTTGTTCGTGGTGGAAACTGATGAGGAAAAGACTTGGGGGAAAAGAGAGTCCAAAGCAAACTGGCATGATCGTTGTGCTTGGAGTCAGGGTGGGCCGGTCTTTCCCCTGGAGGCTCTGCTTGAATTTCTCTTGTCTCTAAGTAGTTTAGATAGAGGATTCCCACTGCTCCAGCTGATGGCAGAGAAGCAAGAGGAGGTTTCAGAAAATGGTTGATAACTTGACTCTTTCCTGACTCCTAGAAGGCCTCTGCAGACACAGGCATAAACATACTCCATCCAGAGATTGCTGTGCTAACTTCTCTAAACAGCCCATACATTTAAAAAGCAAAATACTGCCCTTTCAGCATTGAGCAGGTTAGTGCAAATCTGCCAAATATTGTTGATTCCCTCCTAGTTATGCTTTTAAGAAAATGTATTTGTTAAAAAAAATGGGAAATTAAAATATGCTCTTTTCACTCCCTTGGATTTATCTTTGGCTAAAGGAATATTTAGGAAGACCCATGTTGAAATATTGGCAGCACACCATTGGATTGTTCTGCTTATGCCAAAGACATATGATCTGCATGCCTCACGTGTCGGAGAGGACCATCAGTGCAAAACATCCGGACAACATGCTTCACCTTCAGGACCACCACAGAAGAAACTCCAAAATATCTTCAATAGCAGGACATGAACACAGGCAGGAGAGCAGCCCCTTCCCCCCGGGTCAGACAGGCAAGTCACTGCTGTTAGCAAGCAGAGCTGCAGTTTCTGCATCGTGTGTTGTCCAGCTCGAACAGGCCATGAGACTCAATGCACCCAGGTGACTCACGAGGAGATCACGCTACAGACAGCTATACCACGGGCACCCCCTGTCCTCCTTCCCAGGGCCATAGGTAGAGTGAGGCAGCACTCGATTCATGCCCTGCAAGGGAGGGGATCGATTTCAGGAGCTGGAGGGAGCTGCAGCTCAGCAGAGGCAGGTGCCAAGTTCTGCTGGTTTTAATCTCACCAAGGGCTCAGCTCAGCTGGCCCCTCCCCACGATCTGTTTAGAAGTGTTGACAGCGATTCTAGTAGCACTCAGAAAGGCCCCAAGAGAAGTTACAATGTGCTGAAAGTGAGGCAAGCTGCGCTCCCACTACTATCTTTAGTCTGGCTTCCTAGGAAGATCGCACTGTCTGTCTGTCCATCTGCCGGCCTGTCCTTCTGTCTGCCAGTATCCTCTCCTCCCCCACGCCCTCAGTAATTTTTGAACCCTTTGCCCAATTTCAACCAAAATTGACAGACAACTCAAAGCTTATAAGATCTCATGCATTTCATGAAAACCAGCTGTTGGGTAGAGGAGAAAGATCAAAATGAGTGTTGTGGTAGTGAGCTAAACAGCTTTCTCTTCTGCTTTGGGTTCCAGATGGCCAATCAGCACAGATGTATTGGCCAGACAGCTGGCATGTGTAGGGACTGAGAACAGACACAACACATGCATCCTCACCTCATCAGTAATGAGGTAATGACATGGAAGAGAGCTAGAGGTTTAGGGCTTGGCATAGAAGATGCAGGAGAGATGGACCCCTCCTATTTTGCATGGTCACACCTTATCAGTCATATCCAAGAAGGATTGACTCTTCTGACTATCTAGCACTCCACCTTTATGTTGGACAGTCACAGTTTTTAATACTACCCACAGCCAGCACATGTCAGGTTGACCCATCATTGCCAGCCAAACCAGAGATGGACAAGGGCGAGCCTAGGTTTGATCTTGCAGAATCCTGTTACAGGGTCATTACTTTCCATTTTCCCTGAAGTCAAGTGGCTTTGTCACTCACAAGGGATGGGACCACTAAAAACTTGTGTCAGTAAGGTATTTATGCAGTGGAAAACAAGGCCATACATATATACACACACACATGTATATATACACATACATATATGAATGATAAACCACAACTTCATGCATTACAATTCTTTATACACAGTTCCTGGAGGCGTGCACTGTGGCATGGACCCAGCTTTCATGGTACCTGTTACTGTCAGTGGGACCCCAACATTTGCTAGCAGCAGAGGGATGGGGCAGTCAGGGACTTTCTGTTCCATTTCAGGTTCTCAAGAATGTGGCTCTAGTAGGTTATCTCCCAAAAACAAGGGTGTTTTGTCCCTCCAACTTTTCCCTGTACTCAACTGTCCTCCTGTCTACTGTCTCCTTCCCTTGGATTTATCATCCTTACTTCTTGGCCAACACTTTCTCTCATCTGAACTCACCTTCTTAGTGCTCTTCTGTGCCTTCTCCATGCCCAGGATCTTTGTCCCCCTCCCCTGCAGCTCCCTGTCCCTTGTACACCTGTACAAGGAGTATTGACTCCTTCTTTCAAAGCTGTTGATAAACCAGTGTGTGCCTGCACACACAGGAGAGAACATATACCCAATATGTAGGCACTGATACCAATGAATACACTTGCTCTTTGTACTTCATTATTGCAGATCATTCACAGATTGACATTTTAATGAACACTGATCATGCTAAGAATAATAATAATCAGCATTAGCCCTGAGTTATACATAGCAGTTAGCTGTAGCTGGGAACACTGAGAAGTGATGGTTTTTAGCAGCTGAATGACAGGAGAGTGCCTGTGACCTGTTTACATGATAAGCCGAAGAATAGCTCAACTTTGTAGGAAGTCACTGAAATGTCCAACAAAATGAGAATGAAAACTTTGGGTGGGGGAATCAAATCACTTCAAGAGTTGTCTTATGATTAAGTATTATGGCTTATGTTACAAAGTTCTTCCATTATACCACTTGAGTTTCTCAATGTCCGTTTAGAGAGGCTTCAATGGAAATGTTACTAAAACACTGTTGTTGTCACGGTTTCTCTGTCACCAGAAGAATAATGTAGCACAGGCTTCCGGCATTACTTTAACCGTACAGACACAGGGCTTGAGGTTTTTCTAACTTTAAAAATATACTTGGGGCTACCTTGATAACCACAGACAAACAAACAACCAATCAACCTACCACAGCGAAAAGCCAAACTGGAGGGACTCAGATGTTGCACATACAGGAAATGGGTGGAACTGGCACAATGTCTTTAAGCAAGGTGAAAACAGCTACCTTGATTGCTAAAAGAAACCTTTTAACCATTCCTTGTTCATCTCTTCCCTTGATTACAATAATCTCATCCTGTGGTCACCCCCATTCCTCCTTTCATGCTAACCCAAATGTGCAACTTTTTTAGTTTCTTCATCCATTTCCTACTGCTTTGTCTCCTACATCTTTGTTGTTTCCATTGAGCTTTGAGATTGTTTTTACCATGCTTGCTATGCTTGGATGTGGAAGTGGGGTAGACGCTCTGTTTAGATAGCAGGACTCCATTGATGTGGAAGTGCCTCAGAGAGCTGTTCATAGCTGTCTGCAGTAGCAGAACTGCTCACAGTAGCAGTCCATCGGAGCCAGACACTTGGGATGACGTGCTGCATTCAGTGAGCTCAGTGCTATTAACAGTCTTACAATATCCCAGCAGATGAGGAAGGGTTTTGTCTGAACTGTGGCCCTTTGAGTTTGCACTGGGAGGCCAAGAATGACTCTTGGACTGCAAAGAGTGAAAAGCTATGGACTCCCACGGAAAAAAAAAAGAAAATCCTGGATGCTCTACAGCAGCTGTGTGTGCACAAATCATGCAACTTACAGCTTGGCCAGGAACCCAGGCTTAGAGAGCATTTTCTACTTACAATAGCAATCCAGCTGTGCTTGAAAAGCTATGGAAGAGCAGCAGAAATGAAGAAACCTTAGAAAAGCTGTGAAAAAGTAGAGCAAAGAGATTGTTTCGCTAACCTCCCCTTTCCCATAGGAAATTCCCAGGAGGAATAAAGCAATGCAAGGTAGACCTTTCTTAGATGAACTAAACAGCATGAAGACAAGGAATATGAAGGAGAACCACTAAGTTTCACTGCAAAACTTTCCATGTAACATGTGCAGAGACCATGCCTTGTTTCATTTCTGGGCACATTTTTAAAAAAGGGCTGCTTGCCAAAGACTTCAAACAAAACCTGCAGTTCTGCCGCAAGGACCCATTATTAGCATCTTTCTCCAGGGAGGAATTTATTTGCTGTTGACTGGAAGTTGCTTTGACATTTCAGCCACTCCTCTTCCGCTGTCTCCAAAACACATGGCACACAAGGAGAATGAGGTCTGGTCATTAGACAGCTCCTTCTGCACCCTGTGAGCAGGTAAGACTTCAACCATAGCATGGCTAGATCCCTTCTGGAAAGTAACTGGTTCTCATCATCTTTTGTTCTTCATTCCCCCTTTGGAATACTGTGTGTTCCTGTGCCTGAAATGATTTCCCTTTCCTCCTTCAAATCCCTCCTTGTGTCACGTTTTTATGTGCTTTCCTACGATAGTCTCCCCTAGGAAGCTGTTTGCTCCCATCTTTGCCTTGATCTTTAAGCACATAGAGGTGGCCAGCTAAATAGAGCAAATGCCTCACTGGGATCCAGCCCGTTCCCATGTGCTGGAACAGCGCCACGAACACCTGTGGTACTTTCTAAATAATACAACAGCAGGAGAAAATGCAGTCCAAGGCCTGATTCTTGGCTGCACGCAAAGCCCTATTTAATCTGTGGTTTGTGAGAGGGCCCTAACATGAGAGTAATTATGGTTTATATCCATTTTCACATGCAGAAGACTGAAGGCAGCCACAAAGGAAAGGAGATCTATATCCCCAGTGCCCTTAGAATTATAAAAAGCATTTCAGTGTGAAATGACAGGCCTAGAATAAGGTAGGCTTTAAAATTTATAATCTCTTCAGCCATTACTGCCACAAACCAAACCAGTCTGTGAAACCAGATGCTGTGACAGTGGCATGGCATTGTGCATCTTCGCCTGAGCTCCTCCATAGCACAGGCTACCCAACCACACCAAATCAATCTCATGTCTAACCCGGGGAAGTGCAGTTGATCTAGGGCATCCTTTAGGAAAACATCTTGATTTGAAGGTTTTAACTGATGGAGAATCCTCCATGCCCCTTGGCAAGTTAATCTCATTGGCTTTCTCTCCCACATTAGACACCAACAGATGACAGGCTTACTCGTCCTTCAGAAGTGCCTGCATCTCCCCATGGTCCCTAAAGGGGTGCTTGACTTGGACTAGACACAACATTTAGACAGTTAATGCAGCTGGGATGAATGCCACCATACTGTCTCTGACTGAGATCTCTCTTAAACTTTGCTTGTGTAATCTGGATTCATTTAGCCCTTTCAATTTTTTATTGCAAGAAAAGACCTGGTCATCTAATAATCTAGGACCACATCTGTGAATAAACTCTCTAATGAGAGTAAATTGTTTAATTCTCATAGGAAAAAACAACAGGAAATTGTGCAATGTCACAAAATGAAGCAAAGATGGCCTGGAATCCTGCCCCTGTGCTCCTGAGGTGCCCCATACTAAAGACCAGCTCTAAGAAAGCAGGTATGGTGAATCCCACCAATACACCCTCCTGGCATGTCACTTACCTTAATATGACTGCATGCAGAAATAAGTACATCTCTACATCTCAGCAGATAAATACCAAGTATGGAAGTCATTTGCATGTATGCAACTCTTCAAATCTGAACAATATAAAAAACTGGCTTCTTCATTGTTACCTTGATAACATCTTACAGTGCCTTTTCAACACATGCTGTCACACAGAAAGGTTATCTGCTCCTAGGAATCATACCTTATTTTTGCTCTCTATTACAGCTGTTCTCTCAGTGATGCTCTGGATCCTGTTTCCTATGTTGCTGCCAGCTTTCAGGATGAAAGTTCCTTCAGTATAAGAGCAAAAGCCATGCCTGAAGACAACAGAATTGAAGTTTTATTGATTTGGTGATAGACTGAAACATTCAACACATAAGACAAAACAATTTTTCTGGAAACAGTGATCAGTCAGAGAAACTGCAGGTGCTGTGATGACCAGGCAACTATAGTTATTTTCATAAAATCTTGAGGGTTGGAGCCTGATGATTGGATCCACTTCCACAGCCCCTCCTTGAATATTAGGTCTCTGGAGTCAATGTTAACATTTAACCCACTGTGGACATTCGCAAAACAAAGTTAAACAAAACTATACCTAATTGCCAAAGAGATTTAAATGTTCATTTCATCTGAAAAAATCAAAGTCATGTTAATGAATGGAAATCTCAGGGAAAAAATGTTTTTTGCCTTATGCAACAAATTGGCTTCTAATCAGAACATTCAGGTGTGGTCATGGTAGAGCTAATTTGTTTCCCAAAGCCTAATTTGGTACACATGGAAATAAACACACTGGAATGCTTCTTAAATGCTGCCTGTCCCTATTCTTCTTTCAGGATATCTAGTTTTGCTTTTCATCCAAAATTTACTTGTTGCTTGTTCAGTTCCATCTTCAACAGTAGAGCTTAACCCTTCAGCAGGGTCAAGATCTTTCAAATAAGATCTGTTCCTTTGATCTTCCATGGATTCGAAAGATAACGACTGTAGTATCTGTAATCAAATAGTTCTGACATGTATATCAGTTGTTTGGAGAAATGACCTTTAAAGCCCAGTGACTGGATAACAGCATGTGATGCAATCCTGACCAAAGAATGAGGTTCATTTCCCTTCAGCTAACTATGCAGTTTGCTTAAACTCTGTGTTGTTTATAATATCAATGGTACACTAACTTTACATGCTTGTTTTTAATTGTGCAGCTTTGCGTCAAACTGGCCAGTGTCTTAGCAGATATTACAGCTTAAAGAAATGATGATATGTAAACTAACTTGGGCTCTAATCATTAGCACGGATATATGATTGTCTGCCCAAACTTCTTAACATGCATTGAGAGGCTCAGTGAGCTGAAAAAGCTAAAAACCAGGAGCAGGCCATGGTCATTCATGTGTGGAGAGAGGACAGGGAGCAATAGCATGGCAAGAAAGTCCTATCTAGACAAACATTTATTCCAGACTCTGGTTTAAAAGCCAACTCCTAATACATGGTTGTTGAGGCCTGTGTGGATGAAAGACAGCTGCATTAAGACAGTTGATGCATTCAGATGGGAAAAAAATGGTAAAAATTGTTCAGAAAAGTAGATGCCATTTACTTTGCACATTTAATGCTTTAAGAAGTCTGGTTCTGTACCAAGACTAGAACACAGAAGACATGACAATGTTGGTAAGCTGATAGCATTTCCATGCCATAGCAGATACCAGAACTTATTTAATGATGCCACCACTGTAGGCACACAAACAGGCAGTATCAAAGGCACATCCTCGGGACTGGGTATTCGGGCAATCTCTGTACAGGAAGACGGAGACCCCAAAATCTCATTTCATCCACACTAAAAAATAATTTTTTAAATTTTTGTCCTTTCAAACAGATGGAAACTAGTATCTTTCCTCACAGAATGAATTTATGTTTCTTTGTTACAATGCTGAAAATTTGTGCTCTTTACTATAAAAGACCTTATAGAGACACATATTTTGGTAAAGGACAGAAAGAAGGTACAATGCATATTCAGAAGCTGCTTGTGCAGCTCTGAAAGGCATCTCCAATCTCCCTTCTTGCAGCTCTGGAGCCTCCAGACTTAGTTATTATTATACCTTTCCTCATAATTCCTTGAAAAAGACTATATATTGCAACGTCTTAGGGATGAGGACAGTGTTATGTCTTTGTTGATGCTTAGCACAATGGGGTGCTGATTACTCATTAATACCATAATATAAACCACCATCATAATTACAATAACATCACAATAACAAGAAAAACACATGTAAAACACTAGTTGAAATATTAGCCCTGGAGGCACATATGTGAACTCTACTGACTTCACATACCATACTATCTCCAAACAGCCGATTACAATGTTAATGCAATTATAGGAGAAAATCAAATACACTTAATAGCTGTTGTCCATGGTTTCAACAAAAAAGGATTCGCAATCGAGCTGAGAATACATTATCCAACAGCCCACGGTACACAGCGGGAGATGTAAGCGCTGTCGTACGTGCCACTTCGGCTCCACAGTCTGCTGGATCAGCAAACGTTTACAAATCAGTTGCAGCGCGGCTGCCAGGCAAAGTCTAGGGCAAGACTCAGACTCATCCCTTTGGATGCAGAACCAGATGCTTTCTCTCCTCAGCTGCCAAATGCTCTCGCTTTGACCTCAAATACACTAACACAGCTTAGGCACAGAGAACGTGAGCCAGCTCCAGCCTCCTGAGCTGGTTAGTCAGGTTAGTACTCGGTCATCCTTCCTCTTGCTGCTGCCAGTGGTGCCACGTGAAGCCACTGCTTAAGCCAGCAGCATCGGGTAGAGACAGGGAAGGGACAAGTGGGAGTAATTAAGAGTCCTGCCTCCTAACCTGACTTCAGCTCCTAACAGCAGGCATTTTGCAACAGAAAGAGAAAAGGCTCCGCTGAACTTAGATGTAGTCATCAAACCAAATGTTTCTGTTAAGTACAGATGCTTGGAAAGAGAGAAAAATGAAAATATAAAAATTTACTTTGGCCGGGACCAAAATACACAATCATATTCCCGTTAATTCAATTGATGTTTCGTTGCGTGTGTCCTCAGATAACATCAGCTATGTATTTTTATGCTTTGTAAAGAAATTACAAGTTACTTCAAACTACCCACTCAGTAAAACAGCAAGGGTATCCTATTTGTAGCAAGAACTGCCTGTGTTTGCAGGGAAATCCCACTGAATTTTGGATATCTGAATCTTACTCCAGATATCTCTGGAGCACATGAATTCCTGAAATGTTTTATTGTGGGATGAGCCTCATTGCTCTGCATCTTCAGGAAAGCTTACAGCAGGGTTACCACCAGGTTAATGAAAAAGCACACAGTGTGCACAGAGATTGATAAACAAGCTAATATCTGCCAGCACATTTCTAAGCACTTCTTACACTCGTTTCTCCGCAGATCCTTTCATGTTCCTACTTTGTGGGTGCAACTATGCACGTGTAGAGATCCTATATAATAAATGCTAAGGGGATGTGTGTACAAATGTATGTTTATAAACATTATGCAATCTCAGAGCAAGGTAATCAGGCTCGGCTGTCTTAGTCGAGTACTGGGAGAAGCAGAGCAATCAGGTTTCTCATCCCCTAAGTAGTTTTTTCCATGTGCCTGCGTGCGTGCTCGCATGTGCGTTGCCTGTGTGCACGCGCACACACACCCACACGCACAGGCACGCTTCGTCCTTTGTGTCGAGAGCCTGAGAAATAGGCTATTCCTTTGTAAAAACAGAAGCTGTCAAGTCTCCTGCGGGTTTTGAGAGAAGCCCAGCACGGGGGGAAGGAGGGGTGAGAGTGGCTTTGCTGGTGCTGGGGGCCAGGGGAAGCCGGCAGCACACGGCTGCCTGCGGCGCGGGGTGAGCTCCACCGGCAGACCTGCTCACCGCCCTTAGCTTTGGGAACTTACACTTCTTTGGAAGGGCTGGGGGGAGGTTTATGCAACCAGAAGTAAGTTCAGCTTTATAAAAGGTCTGTGATGTGCAGGGCTGGCACCGGCAGGGGCCCTAGAGAAGTGGCCTGGGGGAGGGGAACCAGCCTGCTTCTCAAGAATACATCAAGCCCATGAGGAAGCAGAGTGTGCCATGTTTGAAGATGCAAAGATAATCACAGTGCTGGGAACCGTCTTGTGTAGCGGAGGAAGCCAAACAACAAGAGGAAAGCAGCATATGCTCCTGATTTCGCACAGGAAGCTAGCAGCACCTCCTGCCAAAGTGAGATAAGAAAACTCCCATGGCCTATTCTGGACAAGGCCATGGTTATCAACCTTAGCTTCACACTGTCCTCACTCTGCTCTGCAGCCTGCTCCCTTTCCTAATGAGTTTCAGAGCCCTCACCTCTATTAGCATACAGCATGCCAAGCACAATAGCGTGGTATATTTATAACTATCGACGGGGAAAAGTTTCCAGGGTAAGAGTGTACTTCATGTCATCTTGATGTATTTCACTGAAATCAAACTACAAACCAGCTCCAAGCTAAAGTCCTGCCTATGAAACTACTGGTCTCAGAAGAAAAGTGGTTTTGTTATCATCCCAGTGATTTATAGTGGAGCGTAGGAGCTGAGGTAAAGGATTTGTCTGCTTCTTCACAGGACAGATTTGACTCTCTGTATGATAGACAGTCCTAAATGAAAGCCCTAGACCCAGCTTGTGTCCAGACACATCTATCTTCCCCATCGCGGAGACAGTTCTGCAATTTGCAGTTCAAGTAGTACAGTGACAAATACCACGGAAGAGCCTCAATCCCCATATCAGTTGGAAAAATACTCATCTTCTGTCTTCTCATCTTCTCAGCTCCTCCCTCCCAAATCCTCCTGTGTGATGCCCAGAGGCCACTGCAATCTTTCCCTCCTGTAACATCCCATTGAATTCTCTAAGCATTCCTCTTGGCAAAGCCACTGGCAGCCTCAATCACACTCTTGTTCACTGAGGTAGTATTTGGCAATTGCACCAGTACTAGGAGCAAGAGGAAGCCATCCTGCCAGTGATAGTGACCATTTTTGAGAGTGATTAACGGCAGGCACAATATTTTTCTCAGCATCTATCCTTTTTTTAGGGCAGCAATCAATTCCTAGCAGCATCGGGGCAATGTTATTACAAATTCAAGTTGGGCTGACTCACGTCTTTCAAGAAGCAGTGGTGACGACACTAACTTTAAGACAGGAACTCTGGAAATTCCTGGAATTGTAAAGAATATATAGGAATTGTTTTCCACTTGGAAGTTATAAAAAAAAATCTGAATGACACGGGCCTCGCCTGCTCCACGCCTCAGCATCCAGTGCCGTGCAATTGGTAGTGCAAAGCTGGCATAGCCACGTGTCCTGGGGAATATTGAGTCGATTTGAGGCAGGAAACAGAGAGGGAAATAGTAGCAGGGAGCATGTACAGGTTGTGAAACGTGCTTAATGGGGGTGGAGGGGGAGAACGTGTGCTGGCCCCCTGCCAGCATGCTCCACGAGCTTTGGCTGTAACACTATAATGCGCTTGTCCATTAAGGAACTATGGTCCAAGCGTTCGCGCTCTAGGTCAAAAATAATCGGTTAGAGGTCGAAATGCCAGCCCCACTGCATTTAGTGGCAAAGCTTCAGCCAGCTGGGAGCTCATCCCAAGCACCCTCCCCGATACACACACTCACACAGAGTACATGGGTTAGTGGGGCTAGCAGGAAATCTTCTACAAATAGTAGGAGTTAGATACGGTTTACATCATATATTGTAGTTTGTTTATTTATATTTATTTAGGAACTTAGTAAGGAACGCCAAACAAGAAATCCTGGTGAGAGTGGTGCAGGTTCCTCCTCTGCATGTCTCATTCTTCAGCCCCTCGCCTCTCTGCTCTCACTAGCACTGGTCCCTACTGCTGCCCATTACATTTGCCCATCACGAACAGATGGAACATCACCAACCCATCTCACTTCAGACACGCTCACGACTCCCAGAGAATAGCAACTCTCCATCGCCACTCCTCACCCTTGGTCTCCAGCGTGGGGGTGAACTTGTGACCAAGTACACTGAACACTATTAGCTGTGCTGAAAAGTTATTCACTGCCAAAATGCAGGAGCATTTCTCAATGGCCTCAATGCATTAGGCTGGTTGGGGCCCTGGTGCACTGCTCAGTTGCCAGAGTGAGGATTGAGTTGTTTTCTGTTTTGTAGGATGCTCTGTGGCCCCACTTAGAGGGAAAGTGCATTCTCTAGGGGAGGTCCCCAATATCCTGAATGCCTCATCCTCCTGGTAAGCATCTTTGAAAACAGTAGGGTATATGACATTCATGGTCTTGTTGCACATCATCATGGCTCTATGGAAAAAGAAAGTGTTTGACAGCTGCACGCTGCCTTTCCTGCACGCAACCAGATAAATGGATAGTGTTTCCCTTCCACGGTCATCCTTTCCAAACATTATGGCTTGCTGTGAACTACCCCAGTATGCTACAACAGAAAGCTGATTGATCTGAACTATCTCAAAAGACACAGTAAGATCAACAGCAGTCTTACCTATCCCACCTTTCAACCCTTTATCAGCCCACCCTCACATTTCCACAGGAAAAAAAAAAAATCACTTCTACATCTGCACACCTGAGCACCGTGCAACACCAGCTATTCACAACAAAAAAAGCAAATGCCTGAGGCTGAGGGTCGCCGAAAAACACATTTTGCTTCCAACTTCTTTGCCAGTACTTAAGACCCCCAGCCATCAGGGAATATAACAGCATTTGAAGGTAATTTTTCAGATTTTTGCACATCCTGAGTTGACCTGAAATTTTCTCACCTTGAGTTGGTTATTAGATAAATATATTTTGCTTCTTGACCCTGTTTCCTGCTTCACACTGCTTAACATTCTTCACGGACACAGAATACCATCACATTTCAGCCAATCCTTCCTTCCTTCCTTCTTATCCGCCCCCTTTCCCTCCTTTGCTAGACTGTAATCGTTCATCTCCCATGTGGTCACCGTGACTCAGCCTCCACTTTCTCTCTCTGAGTGCGCCAACCATGTCCTCTGCACAGGAGCTGAATGTTGGCTGGAACTACAGACTTATCACTCAAAGCATGAGGTTTCCACAAGCACCTAGAACTTCTTGCTGGGGAAAAGTATTTTATTTTAATAGTCTGTGTGGTACTGAAAGGAAGAGGTGTTTTCTGATCTGGTTGAGCAGTCAGAAACCTAAAGAGAAAGACCATGAAGCCTCTACATGCAATGTCCACTCCTACTCTCTGTTTCTTCTATTTCCAAATAAGCTCCCTACATATAAAGTCCAAGATATTGTTCAGACCCTTCCAGCATAAGTTATTTTCCATGCACAAGTCACTCCTAACAGCTCACTTGACTTCTAGACATAACCTCACACCTACAGCCTTCCAAGATCCAGATATCCCTTCCTTCTCATAATGCCGAAATCCCCTTGCTTTGCTGTCCTGACTTGGCTCTATTTACACAGTCCTTCTTAATACTCCCTATCTTGCTAACAAGCTGGAAGCACAACTAACACCCTTTCCATTTTCCTGTGATCGGCAGAGGAGGTGAAAGAGCTATTGCTGCACTGAGGTTGTGTTTTTCAAGATGGTTTGTTTTCAGTTTCACTGCAAGTAGGGGTCTGAGAGCAACTCTGGGCTGACTGGAGTGAGGGACTGGAAGTGCAGGCAGAAAACAAGGAAGGGATGAGAAAGAATGGAGGGAAACATTTTTAAGGAGAGAGGGGAGTTGATTAGAGGGAAAACAGGAAGAGAAAATACTGACAGACGTGGATATAAGACCAAGGATCCATCTACCCCATATCCTGTCTCAACAATGACCATAAGCAGATGGTTTTGGATGAGTAAGAGCTGGACTAACTTCAGATACTTCCTCCTAATACTCCCCCAGTCACCAATTATCAGCCCAAGAGCTTCCCACAACAGAGGTCGTTTCTACACTTCAGTGGATTTCTCTTCCAAGACTTTGTGCAAATTTTTCAAACCCCCAAAATCCTCTAGCAAGGAGTTTCACAGATCTGCTACCCGCTGCATGAAGAGCCATCTCCTTTTTCTGTTCCAAATTGCACTCCTCCTGGCTTCATTTAACAGCCCCTACTTCCTGAACTGGAAAAGACCTACACAACTGATCCTCAGACATCTACAGACTCGTGAAGGACACAGATCTCTGTTGTGTAGCCCGCCAAGTCACCTCTTTTTCAGTCTGCAGAGCCTTGACCTCCCTTCCTTACTCTTCCCTCACACATTCCTCTCATTCCCTGAAATTCCTTTGATCCTTTTTGTTGCCCCTCCTGGTGTGCCTCCCAGTTTGGCTGCATCCTTTGAGATGAAAGGATCAGAAATGGTCATAGTATAAAAGATGTTGGTAATTTATGGATTTATGTAGAGTTATCATGATGTTCTCTATTTTGTTCTTTATTTCTTTCCTGGTAATTCCTAACACTTGATTTGCTTTTTGAGCTGCTCCTGATAGTGATCGCTTTCACAAACCTGTGTATCACAACGCTCAGATCTCTCTTTGTGGTAGTAATGGTCAGCCAACAGCCTTTTTACGCTTACAGTTTACATGTGAAAGTCAGATTGGTTTTTCCTATGTACATCATGCATATTTATCTTCAGTGAATTTCATCTGCCACTTTATCACTCAAATACCCAGATTCATATAGTTCTGCATTTCTTCACAGTCAGCCCTTATCCTTACAAATCTGAATAACTTAGTATCATCAGCAAGCTCTGTCACCTCCTTACCACCTTTTCCAGGTTATTTCTGAACATGCTGACAAGTACAGACCCCAGCACCAGCTCCTGAAAAACTTCACTGGTCACCTCCCTTCACTGCAAGAACTGGCTGTTCCCTCTTAACCTCTGTTTTCTATTTTTTAACTGAATATTTTTTTATGAGCATGATCTTACCTCATATGCCGTGTCTGTTCAAAGCCTTCTGCAAAGGCCTTTTGAAAGGCGTACACGTAAAAGGAAAAAGGATGCTAACTAAAGTTTGTATATTTTTGTAAAAGGTGTACTCAATCCAGTAATAGTACTCCATTCATAATCACTCCTAAGCACACAGAGAGTTTGACCTGGGGCCTTCCTTTGGCCAAGAGCCCCTGCTAGTGCAGGGGCAGGTTTCTGGCTACGGGCTGGGACACCGCCAGTGTCCGGGGCCTCGCTCACGACGTGCAGTCCCCACGTACAGCCCGTCACGTGCTTTAGTTGCTATGAGCTGGGCCACAGTGAGGAAAAGATCAAGCAATAACGTCCAACTGCCTGCATGACCCTTACGTGTTCTTCCTTAAGATTGGGTGTCAGACTGTCTGTAGTAAAGCAAAGAGACCACCCTGTGAAGGCACCAAGAGGAAAAAAAGAAACTGGGGGAAAAAAACAAGGAACAGCAAGTGAAAAAAAGCTAGGAGGGCGAGGACTAAAAGTATGATACTAAGCAGAGCACTCCTGACCATCTGGGTGTTACTGTAGTCCTTATGTTTTAGGTTTGATCAATGACCAATTAAAAAAATTACTTGGGCAACATAATGCATTTTGGTTTAAAGCATTTTGGAAATAGACTTGGAAAACTTTGATTTAAAGTGATTTGAAAACTAGCAATACCGAAATTTGAAAGCTTAAGCTTCTGGTTCAGCTAAGACCCACAGTGAAACCTTTTACAGTTTGCAGAATAAATTCATCACTGTGTTACCCTGAGGACAGACTGAGGCAAACTGTACTCAGTGTATAGCAGGTATTTGTTAAGCTTATTTATCTATATGTATATGCCAGGTCTGATTCATACGGCATTTTGTAAGTAAAATATTAAAACATATAAAAAAAGTTTCCAGAATACTGACTGAGGACAAGGATACAGTCCGACTAGCTGTTTTCAGAGGATTGACTTTTGGCTCACAGTGGAAGAGCAGAATGAGATGCTTCAGCACATTGCTTGTTCAGGCTGAAGCAGATCAGATGCTGTTTCATTTCTTTCTTTCTTTTGGCTTCAAATTCTCTGCAAGTCCATGCTGCCGCAATGTATACTCACGTCTGTTCCTCTGCATTTTTTGAAAGGTATGTGAAGAACACAGGGTCTGATTTTTATCTATGATAATCTATTTCCCCAACCATAGCAAAATAAGGTAATAGCTAGTATATTTTTTTCATGTACCTATTTTAAGTACCTTTACATTACTAGACCACTGCAAGAGGATTTTCTTGTAATAGAGAGTGGAAGGCACAAAGGCCACCAGCCAGATCCTCAGCCAGTGTGAATTTAGAGCTGAGGATCTGGCCACATGTCAAATTAAACAAAGGCATTTTTGAACTACCTGTTTATTAATGGCATCTGACCTACTTTTACCAGCTCTAAGGACTCAGACTTCCCCTTCCCGAAAATAGAAGGTGGCATGGGGAACAAAAACAGTCGCTGTGGACAAACTAATGGGCATCAATGTTTGCAGACATCCAACAATTAAATTTGGGTGGTTCAGTACATTTCTAATTAAGTACAATTAACATTTGTTCTTTACTTGTTCATTTTACATACCTCACTGATGTTCCAAATCTGGTTTCCCCTGATAATCTGAGTGCATCCTAATGATTCTGCCTTTCAATCCCTTATTAATACACTGACATAAACAATGCAGAAATGCAATTAGACTGCTATGAACACATGGCCTGCCTCCTCTTTCACGGAAGCTGGTGGGAGTCTGGCCGTGCACTTTCCTTACAGTAGTTTCAGGCTTTCTATATCTCTGCAGAAGTTTCAAGGAAAACCTCTAGTTTTTGCCTTGCTGAGATCCACAACATGTTCCTCTTCCTCCCTGTGCGGTGCTGGAGAGCTATTTCTGTAGAAAATCATTCACGTGACCCTACCTTCACACTGCAGACAAGCCTCGAAGGGAGGTAATATTCCCTTCTTATCACTCTGTGCTAAACCAGTAGTGATTCCACTGAGGAGCATGTACCCACATCAGAGTGTTACAAACGTTGTGGTTTGCTGAGATTGGCTCTTTGGCAGTAGTACCAGCTTAGGCATTGCTGCACAGCCCTGGTCCCTTGTGCCTGTTTTTGTCCTCAACTTCAGATATTCAGCCCCTTCATTCCCAATCTCACCATTCAGGTGGTTTTACCACGAAAAATAGTTCATATCCTGACACTACAGTCAAGGGGGCAGAGAATCAGGTACCAGTTTTTCCAATGACTTTGTTTTTGTAGGCATCTCCACAATACCGTCATGCTTCTCTCTCCCTCATGTGCACACACACAGAGAAAAAAACAAAAGCAAAAAAATGCAGACTGATGTGATGGCAGGGCTGTAAAAGAATAATCTGATATTCGGTTTGAGGCTAAACAAAACTGATAGCTCAAGGAGAGAGGGAGGCAGCAAGGTGGTGGGAAAGTTGGAACACTCAAAGTAAAATTTCAGTGTTGCATCTGTTTGCAGTTTCTAAAGGGCTGATTGGTCAAACCTTGGGCAAAGCACAATGAAGATCTCTCTTGAACTGCCCACATGGAAACGTCCAGAGAGAGAAACTGCCCCCAAATGACACTACACAACCACTGAGGAAACCAGTGCTTCCACTGAGCAATATCAGCATCCCACGTGCCTTTCTTGGCAATCTCTGCCAGACCAGTTTAAGATAAACACAAATCTGCTGAAGAGATTCAGGTCAAGAACCATTAACATCAAGCATGCTCCCGGCATGCAGACGCTCATTCTGCAGCCTCAGAGCTGATGAGTTTTAGGTGGAGCCCAGCCTGGCTGGCTCCAGAGACCCTTGGCAAGCCCTGCCACTGGCTGCCCCTCTGCTGAGAACCCAACCTGAGCAAAAATGAGGCCAGAAAGAACAACTCCAGGGTGGTAGGAAAGAGGCCAAGGAGGCTGATGGACACAGCGGGACAAGCGTCCCACAGGCTGCCTTCTGCTGTATCCACTGAGCAACTGGGGGCTGCCCAGCCTGGGAATGTATGTGTCTGATTAATCTGTACTTAATCTGTACTCCAGATTCAGCTGGAGTAAGATAGCACTGGAAAAGAAGTTTCTCAGTCATTTAAGAAAGACTAACCGTTAATTTTTTTAATTGCATTTTATTTTAACTCTCATTGCATCTTCTACTGTCTTTTGCCTGCCATCTCTGAATTTACTAGCTCTGCATAAGCTTTAAAAAAAACCTCAGAACATCACTTTTTGCCCCAGGCAGTTTTTCTTGACTCTTCTATGTTTCCTTGCTGGGGTGAACATAGGAAGAGAATCTTTCCACCTACCCATCTAGTTAGCTAGCTAGCTAACAAAAGGTTATTTAATGGCAACAGAGTTAGTTTAAGCAGAAGTAATTTTAACAGAAAATAAAGGACAAGGAATTTTAATGATGTTGATCTCTCCACATTCCAAAAAGTAAAATTTGTTGAGCAATTTTACAGTTGTTGGTTTTTTTTAATTTGCTACCAGGAAACTATGGAAATCAGAAGGAGTAACAGGCTGGCCTCCTGTTACTGGCCTGAATGACGTAGAGAGGAGAGTTATGCAAATCGATTGTATTAATCACAAAGCATTAAAATATATCTGCATTTTATTTAAAAGCAATGGAATCCACTGAGGTATTTTTAGATTTTTGAAACAGAAATACTGTCTGGAACAGAAATTGAAAGAAGCAGCCAGATAACCTAATGGTTTCTATTAAGGAGCCCATAGGCGACAGTCCTTCAAAAAGAAAACCATTTTATTTATGCTCTATGCATCATTCCCCAGCTTGTAGTGATAGTAAGTACTCAAGTGATGTAAAGTTAAGCACATACATAAATCTTGAAGCAAACGGATCTGTGCACCGCAAGGCCTTTGCAGCAACGGCATCTTTTTACTCAGAGTGTGCGCTCTGTCCCGTGGCATGGGACTGAGAAACTTGATGAGAATCCCTACTGCCTACACTGAATAATGGTAACCTGTGGGGGTTTATCAACTTAAGGTACAAGGTACATCTGTGCACTACTTAAGCACAAATAGAGTAATATTTTAGCCTTGGAAACCTAACATTGGTCAGGTAAATCCAAAGAAATGTTGTAATGGCAGAATAAGATACATTTTTTACCTGCTGCACAAGTACACACACCTTAAATCTGTTGTTTAGGCAAACCTCCCCTCACACAGAGAGGAAAGCATAGTGAAATAGGTGGGATTAAAGGGTTCTCCAGTTCTTCAGGGAGAACACCTGAACTGGCACAGACATCAGCCTGAGCAAGGCGTGCTAACTGCCAAGGTAGTCCAACCTGCTCCCTTCCTGGAGCAGGAGACAAAATGTAATTATTCAGGTATTTCTGCCTTTCTGCGATAGTTAATTGTCACCGTATTATTCAGAGGGAGCCACTCCACTCCTCTTAGGCAAAGCATTAAAAATGGTGTTCTCCAGACTACTTCTTCAATGAGTATTTAAAGGAGAAGGAAGGGGAGGGGGTTAAAGGGAATTGTCACAGAACAATTATGAAGGCAATTTGGAAGCAAGTCTGGAAACAACCTTGTAACAGAGCCAATAGCCGATTCAAATTGTTACATTTCTCCCTTGATCACCTGCTCAAACACACTTCTAATTAGCATTTAATTGAGTCTACAGTTTAGCACATTATTAAACACCTGCTTGCGGATATTAATTTCTAATGACACGCTCTCCTGTGCGGTAGTGCAGATCTGTGCTTCTTAACAGAAGGAAATATTTGACAATGGACTAGCACCACCCCAGCTCCCAAACAAGAACCAACTGTTTTGTCAGTGCCGCACCGTGATTTCAATCCAGAGTGTGCCTAGATGTATAAACACTTGAAAGAAACTAAAAGATTGAAGATTTTAATATACGCCTTTCACAGGGTTTCTTTACTTAAAAGACGTTGTGATTTCTTTTCTCTTACACCTTGCACCTATAAGCAAAAATAACTACTCAGAATTTTGCAACTTGTCTCCTTCAAAGGTAACATAACAGATAGAGGAAATACAGCCCTCACCTGTCCTCGAAATGGAGAATTTCAGGTTATACCTATTCCAGCAAAAGGAGAGATGGCTAGTGCCACCTCTTGGTGAGAAGGGCACAGAAAGCCACCCATTTGCATAATCCCAAAGCAAGGCGTAACTGGAAAAACCATGTGTGCTTCTAGGAAGTGCTGACCACTCTCTCACTGATCACAAAGCACTTACAAGACACCTCATTCAATTAAATAGGACAAACATCTCATTTCAAATTAAGGGTGCTTGTATCCCTGCAGTTAAGCATGTGCTTAAATGTTTGGCTAGATTTGCACTAAACCAATGAAAGCGTTAGAGAAGTTAAATCCTACATAAAATAATTAACTTCAACTGAAACGGAGAAAATGTTGGTTCCTAAACTTTTATTAGTTTTTTAAATATCTTCGTTGTGCTGTGATCCAAATACTTTGCATGTTTGAACCCTCCAATAGTAGCTTAATGCTAATGCCGTTGTGGAGGTTGAGTGTTAATCATTAAGACTGTGTCAGATTTCATGATTTGGGAAGAGCTTGGGATAAATGAGTCAACACACAAACTTGTAATCATAAGAAACAGAGTCCAAAAGAAAGCTTAAATATAAAAGAGGATTAGTTAAGCGCCACATCAGCATCAAGTAAGCTTGTATAGTGCCATTTATATTTTACCATGTTGAGATATCATCTGGAGAATGCCGAGCACATTTGGCTTGCTGAACTGAATCTATGAGTCAACATATCGTAACAGAGATTTGACCTTCATAATGGAAAAAGTCTTTAAGATTATTTCTGTTGAATTACAAAAGAAGCCACACGGGAATCACTGTGCATGGAGGAAAGCATGGAAATACCCTCTGTGAGAAAACTTTGCAAGACATTGTCTGTAAGGCTTCCCTCATAAAAATTAAAAAGCAATTATTGCCTCTGGACGTCGCATGCATGAATAGTAGTGAACTGTAAATAAACCTAAGTAGCAATACAAAATAACAACTCTGCCCTCCATTTTCAAATAATGATGCAGAAAAAATTGCATTGTGCCTACATGTTTACTAAAAAAATACATTGATTAAAAGTATATAAACTCTACTAACTAAGCAATGGTCATGGCAAGATTTATTCTTGTAAAAAGGTAAATATTTAAATGCAATAGTAAGGGAAGACATGCTAAATAGAAGTAAGGAAGCTGTCCTACCTTGTTTTAGAATGGTTTTGTCTACAGGGATACCACATCCATGTAATTTTAGGCTGAGGAATACCATACACAGTGCATGTCAGCACTTGTTTGCTGCTCAGTAAATACAGATTGGGATCATGGAATGATGACACAGCATTTTCGTATATCTGGGGTTTCACTGTAAAGGGTAAAAATTGGAAAGCAATTAAAACCAGCTCATTTCCAATGTATTGCATGATCATGAAAATACTACATTCCTGCAGGGTGAGTAACAAGAAAAATCCCCAGGAGAACAAAGAAAAACAGCAGGCCTAAGTCAAGTCAGATGAGCAGTTAGTAACACATTTAAGTCATCAGGAACAAGTATGTGACCGTGGAAGACTGAAACCCTTCTAATGAAAAGCAGTGTCCGTCTTCTGATTCCAAGATGGGTCTGTCACCCCGCGTACAGGGCTTGGATTTGGGTCCATGAAAGTCAGTAAGAAAACCCACAATGACCTGAACTGTGCAAGATCAATGAAAATCTAGCTCAATGAAAACTTAGCATTTACATGTTCAGGACAAGTGTGGGAACATGCTGTAAACTTACCATTTACTCGAAGAGTGACTGTAAGATTCTTAGACAAGTTCCACTGCCGTATGCTCAATATAATAGTGTAGTTTCCAGCATCTTCCTCAGCAACATCCTTGATGATTAACGAATAGTCTTTAACCATGTACCGGGCACACTTTTCAGCAGCAGGTAGCCCATCTTTTAACCTGTTTAAAAGAATTCCGGAAATCAAAATTTTAAAAAAATAACGTTGCTTAAACTACCTGTGTTATTTCATTTCACAACATTTCTCAATTTTTGGGCAAGGATTGAATTTACAGTCTCAGATTCTGTTTACCGGAGGCTTATCCGTCCCTTACAAATAAGATTGCTGATATTTATAAAGCGCTTTTGGAGAATGGAGAATGAAGAAGACCATTCTATATATTAAAATTGATAAGGATCTGACAGGGCTCCATAGTATTTGAGAGTTGCTGAAAATTGCAACTGCCTCTGAAGATCCTGGTTTTCCATGCTGGTGCCACCATTTAGTCTAGAAGACAACCATTTTGGCTAAGAGTCATTCACACAAATAAAGTTTGTGTCATCCAGCACTGACCATTTCTTTATGACCTCAGAATACATCCTGGGACAAAGTATTACAGTAGCCTAAGCACAGCTGTGATTTTAGGAAGAGGAAGAGTAAGTAGATTAGATAAGCACTTAAGAATCAGATATCCTGCTATCAAGTGAATGTTTTTAAAGATAACAGAAAATCAACATAGAAAGTACTAACTGTTGCTCACACACAGATTCCTGAAGAAGCAGAACATTTTTCTTCAAAGTCTAAAATACAGCATAAAGCACATTTTAGTAGGCTGTTTTATGAAGGTTGATACAATGCTAGTAGAAGAGTGCAACAGTTTCACTATGATGATGGACTTGATTAAAATGATTTGCAGGTTTTAGTAAGTATTTACCGAAAACTCTTACAGTTAGTAGAGGAGCACTAAAAATTGGATCTAAGGACTATGGATTTAGGCATTTCACTGTATCTTCACTGTATTTTACAGAACCACAAAAATAGTTGAGGCTGAAAGGGCCTCTGGAGATCGCCTAGTCCAAGCCCCTGGTCAAAGCAAGGTCAGCAGGTTGCCCAAGACCATTTTCAGTCTGGTTTTGAATACCTCCGAGGATGGAGGCTCCACAGCCTCTCTGGACTACTTGTTCAGTGTTTGACCAACCTCACAGTGATAAATAAAAAAAATAAATAAAAATTCTTGTTTAAATGGATTTTTTTTTTTATTTCAGAATTTTTGGATCTATATGTGTAGTCAACAAGCCCAACCATTAAAGAAACAGAAAATACTGTATAAATGGCTAGCATCAGCTTCACTTTCACCTCTTAATTTTCCATGTGGAGCTATTAATGTAAGGGGTTTGTAAAACAAACCAAAATGTTTGGAGCAAAAATAATTTCTGGCTGTGAGTAACATGAACTCTCACTGTTCATGTATGTATGGTTTGTTTTCTTAATCAGTCTTGTCATAGACCCTTTGTTAAAGTGCAATGAATTGAGCCAGAGCTACTGGTATTTAAAATTATTTAAACAAAAAAAACTTGAGATCATGAGTAGATAACATTGTTTTGTATAAAAGTGGTTTGGGTTAATACAAAAAACTGTTCAAAAGATTTCTTAGCAAAGTATACGTGAGCCAAAGTGAAAGCTCCAGTCACCAAAGTAGATCTACAACGTGGAGATCACCATATAATAAAACTAACTTCCATTGCTTTTCTAATAGTGCATGCCTGTATGACTCAACTCAGTCAGTTATTTTAATGAAAGCCACCTTTTCTTTCTCCTACTGTCTGAAAAGTAAGTTCAGGTCTCATATCTAGGTCTGAGTGAAGTTGGATGCAACACTTCAGTCAAGGTTGGTAGAGATATTTAGCTGTAGTGTCCATTGATTTCAATAGGAGACATATCTAACATATTTGAGGATCTGAGCTTTAAACTTTCCAGACCTCCTTTTTTGCACTTGCAAAATGGAGATAATGTTCTCATAAATTGTTGAAACCCAGGACAACCCTGAAACTTCCAATAAAACTCCACAACTGTATTGTCTCCAGTTTGTTGCCATTTCAAGGGGTCTTATCTGAATGCTTTACCAAGATACTATTTTTCATCTAAGAAGAGGTCCAGTGTGCATATATGGAAGAAACAGTTGTCCTACCATATAACCTCTGGAGAAGGAAATGCCTTCACTTTCATTGACAAACGATAGGATTTTCTTCCAGCTACAGCCTCCAGCGCAGTTTTTCTTCGACGTTTCAAATTAATGAACATTTTATCTTAAAGAAAAGAAAAAGAGTACACCTATATTACTGATTTTTTCAGCCTGCAAAAACAGTTGCTCTACTAAAGAGAACAGGAAACCAAATAAAAATGATCTTTAATAATGTTGGTGTTCCCACATGGCAACACCAAGAATAAACCTCCTAAAGATCTAAAAAAAAAAAAAAAAAAATAGAGAAAAATACCACAAATATACAAGAAACTGACATACAGTTCCCAGGCCATGAATCTACCTGGAGAAGATATGCTCTAGCCAAAATTCATATTCTGCTTCAGTCAGAAAAAAGGGCACTGGTTTCAACACAAGAGAGAAGGTGATTTGTGGTATATGGGAAGCTGAACTAGATGAGCAGATGACCACTCCCCCCTAAAGGCAAGAATCACTGAATGTTCCAAGAGAAAATATGCTGCCAGAGAGGATTTAAGGGACCTTCAGAGAAACAGCAAAGGAAAAGGCAGAAACTTTCTGTATCATTGGTAAACAGCTGTTTCATCAAACAAACAAATCTTTATCACTTCACTGGAACAATCTCAACCTGCTGGAATTTATTCTTTTCCAGTTGTACTGCCCCATATTTCAAACTCTCTGGCAAGTTGATGGGTTTAACCAGAGGCAATAAAACAGAATATTAGTACAATATATTGAAAATTCTCCCCCCCCCCCCCCCCTCTGC
>NW_008794446.1:7076980-7085356 GCF_000699145.1 Aptenodytes forsteri | reverse complement strand
GTGCACAAAATATAAAAAACCCCCCCCCCCCCCCTCCCCCGCACTTAAGCAATATAAAACTTTCAAATAGTACCTATGGTGCAATATTTATTCACATTATGGACTGCATAAGAATGTTGGATATCTATTAAACAGGTGCAATATTTAATCACACTTGCCACGTACATTGAACATGACATGCACAAGACAAATCAGTAGTTTAATTACACAAGTCATACTTAAAGACAGGCACAAAGGGCACTGTGTGGGAGAGTTCGCACTATTCACATTCATAGGAGTTATCAGATGTGCGACTGTTTGCAGTATCGGGATCAGAGGTATGAGTGTGAGGATATGACAGTTGTTGGCTGTTTTCTTACTCATATCTTTACGGTTTAAAAAAAACTTCCTTACCTCCTCCCTTTTTTTCAGTTAGTTAAGCCTTTAAAAATAAATTGAAATGCCTAGTATTTTCTGTAAAAAACCCCCCCCCCCCCCCTCCCCCTAACTTAAGCAATATAAAACTTTCAAATAGTACCTATGGTGCAATATTTATTCACATTATGGACTGCATAAGAATGTTGGATATCTATTAAACAGGTGCAATATTTAATCACACTTGCCACGTACATTGAAAATAACATGCACAAGACAAATCAGTAGTTTAATTACACAAGTCAGGTTATACTTAAAGATACAACCCTGATTCTGCAAACCCTTATTCACATAGGCTCTTTCTAATATGGGTATCCCATAGATGGAGCTGCTTATGTGAATAAGAGTTTACAGGCTAGCTTCAACAGTTCCAGCTTCTCTGACTTTAATTTTAATCTAAAACTCAGTTTCTGATAGCTTCAGACTTATCTGCTCAAGAATATAAGAAGTTGATATCGTGATTCATCTTATGTTCCTAGTGGCTTAGTCCAAGGTTTAAACAGAGAAAATGGACTGAAATATTCTCTAAGAATACCATCATCTGGTGCTTAGTCCCTACTTCCAGATGAGAGAGAAAAGACAGACCACTGAAAACATAGTACAAATCAATATTCTGACCATGACTCATCTGTTGTAGAGGACACCCACCAACCACTTGGTCATTAATACCAATGATACTCCAAAGATCCCGGACAGTCCTGATTGTAACAGAATGCCACAAAGAAGGTAGCTTCCTATAGAGTCCCAATGCACCAAAGTCCTAATTCACATAAGCTTGAAACGACACAAGGAATTTCCAAATCCCACAGGAAGCCCAGGCAGACCATAGGGAACTCATTTAAGGCTCCAACTGTAAAACCACATTAATGAGTTGCAGTATCTTGTGCTTGTTTCAGTTTTTTGAATGGTGTAGCAGCTACCTGCTCCATGTAGAGCTAGTGTATTTATTTCTTCTTCATTTTTCACAGGAAACAGTAAACAAGTACTGTAGAAGAGGAAGTGGGATTCTTCTGTTTAAAATCAGATTGTACTTCCCCCCCCCCTTCAAACTACAGTTTAACTGATTGCTTCTGCCAGAACTGACCGAGGACAGGGCCATCACAGTACTTAGCAGACAAGAGCGATCAAACTGAACATTAACACGTCTACTGCCAACAATACAAAACAGTCATGGAAGAACAAGGCACATATTCTCTCTGGTCTCCCTCCTTTTTCTACCAATGGTGAACGTGCTATAAATTCACTTCCACTTTGTGTCAAGCTATCATATGACTGAACTTGGTACGTGAACATTCAGTATTCTACAAATCTGCAACATTTCTTACCGTAAACAATGACTGTTGTGTTAACAGCTTTGATTGATGGCCCGCTCTTCACGTGGCAGGTATACTGGCCTTTATCTATATCACGTACTTTGTCAACAACGAGGATACTGTAAAAAATATTGGCTTCTGTATTCTTCTGGTCAATGCGCTGTGTTACAGAACCTCTCTTCCTTGTCTATAAAAGCAAAAACAAAGAGTGAGCTTAATCAAACCAATTTTCATGATTATTAAGACTTTTATTTTACTGTACTGCCACCATACCTTAATAAAAAAAATCCAGATCCCTCTGTACAGCACAGACATACAAAAGATGCCTAACATTTCCAGAGGGTCAACAATAAAAATTAGGAGTAACGCTATATGGCAATTCATTCCTATCTTCACCAAAATTGTAATAGCATCCAAACTAGTTCTTTCCAGGCGAAGATCATCCCTTCTGTATGGCCTGCCATACCAACACTCCCCATTGCGCCTTGTCCAGCATTGCTCATAAAAATCCCCTCAGTCACTGGCACATAGTTTGGTGCCTGGATTCAGCGTCCATAGGTAGCAGACATACAGAAGAAAAGGGCATTAACACAAGAAGGGGAGAATTCTGGAAATGCTATAGACGGAAAAGGGACTAGATTTGGCAAGGGATAAGAGGGTGGAACTGAAGATAAATGCGAGTCTGAGGAGTTATTTCCTGCAACTCCCCCTCAGCCTTTGGCCTCAAAGTTTATTTAACCCAGGACATCGTTGGTGTCTTATAAACACTGAGCACCCTTCAGTTACCATCCAAATAAAAACAAAGCAGAATTTCACAAGTACCAAGCCCTAGCCGGGCACCGCAAGACAGGAATGAGCAATATAATAGATTTGGAGCATTTCTTGTTGCTAAGTTTTTTATTTCTGCAGTGAAAAAATGCCAGGGAAAATGGCTACAGTATGCAAGAAATGATTGCATTAATCTTCTCTATTTAATGTGATCATAATTTCAGCTTGTGATTAGGCACAATGAGTGACATAATAAATGATCTTGACTTGAATCACCAGCATAAATCAAACTGACATGAAAGGAATGGGAGTTGTAAACGTTAAACTAATGTCAAATTTCTTATCAGATTTACACGGACTCCCTGGCAGTTATTCTGTAAGCGACAAATATTTATGAGGATGCTCCTAATGTGGGGGGAGGAGAAGCACATTCAAGATCATTCCTGTAGTTGTCAAAACAAGAGGATTGTTCATGTGACACTTAACAAATGAGATTTTGGCTAGCTAAATCAAAATATCTTTTCTAAACATGCTCGAGTCGGGTGCCTGACTGTCTGCCAGTCTTTGAAATGAACGTGTTGAGAAAGACAGCCTTGCTGAAAACTTTTTTTGTCACAAGAGAGCCCTTGCCTGGGACTGGGTGATGAATTTCTACCATTTCTCCAGGTCAAAAAGAAGCTCCCAGGGATGAAACTACTCTAGCATTCATTCACAATTATGCAATATAACCAGAGTACATCGTGTAAACATGTTTACTTATTCAATTAAGCACCAGAAAGGGTCAAAACAATGGAATGTGAACCACGGCAAGCATTTTGAGGCAAAATTCCTCCCAGGATGCTAGGTGCAGCGTGATTTGTGGGAAACCCCTGGTTTCTTCATTTCAACCACAGCACTCACCTCTCCAGGATAAGTCCACGTCATCTGCACTCTTGTGTTCCAGGCTGCAGTGACAGTGCAGTTAATTGCCAGGCTGTCTCCTTTCAGCAACTTGACAAGACGCGGGGTGCTTAACTGAACATCAAAAATTGTGTTGGCTGCACATGACGAAGAGAAAGAAAAGTGAATAACGTCACCAGGGCAGAGTGCTTTCTGAAAGACGGGGAGCGGAGAACGCTACTTACTTTCTCGGTGTGTTAGGTACTTTGTGCTATACTTGTGTCCACCAATGGTTGTCTCGCAGCTCAGGAGCCCTATGAATTTGTAGGTTGCCTTAGGTATTCTGAAGCCTTTCATGCTGTCCCAGATTATTGTCTTGCCATCAGGAGTTAGGGTTTCTCGTGGAATCTGGAAGTGTCAAACACACATCATAAAAACAACTCATCCTCATGCCATTTTCTAATCAAAGCAGCCTAATAAAAAGGAATGGGAAAAAAAAACACCCCAAAAAATGCCAATCAAAGTAGAAAGGATGACATTTAATTATGCAGATTTTTCAAGTCACATTTTCATCACAAAATAGAGGAAAAATCCAAGTGAAGAATGTGAATGTTTTATTTGTTTCCAAGATTTCATTATTTATAACAGGATGTAATTTATGACACAATAGATTGACACTATCATTAGCCTCAGCACTTGGGCTGCTATTCTCTTGGCTTCCAGTTGGCAGCTAAAGTGCTCCTCTTGGCGAACCTTTGCAATTAAGTATCCTGGTTTTACTACTGAGACGCAAATACACATTTTTCAATGGAGGTGACAAACGGACTTAATTTGCCGTCATTTCATGGTTTTAACAAATTCCTGCCAGGATTCAATCTGATGCTTCTCACGTTTATGTTGTCTAAAGGACTGGACTGTTTAAAAAAAAAAAAAACCACGTTAAGGACATGAATGGCTGTTCTAAAGCTGACAGGTCACAGAGTACACGTGTCTAAGTCATTACATACAACACGAAGTGCAAATTTTAAAGCCACAAAGCTTCCTTAGGCATTTTTATTGAGAACTATTGATCATATTGAATGAGGAAAGTCATATTGACTAGAGATTTTGAAAGGATGCCTTGAAACACTAAATACATCACATTTCCACAGAAAAAGTATTCAGGACATTTTAAAAATTTGACGCTTTTAAGGCCCTCAGAAGTTGATAACCCAACAAGTAATTAGTGTAAAGCTGTCAGATGTTTTTAAATTTAAGACCTGAAATCTAATACAGACCAAAATATTACCATGTGGAATCAAGTGTTCAGACCTCTTGTTTTTACATCATTTTTGTTGTTATGCCTTATTAACGGAATAAATACCACCATTTGGATAACACAGAGATCAGCCATGAGTACAAAGCCTGGATGTGACTCTACTTTTATAAAGCCTGCTTTTATGGTAAAAATAACATATTTTTAAAGATGGCACATAGCAGAGTTTGAGTGAATTAGTGCCCTAAGCAAAGACCTCTGGGTCAACTAATCATCTTGCAGCCCATCACCCCTCACTGCACGCCCAGTCTCACTACATCCCCTTCATCTCTTTCTTCCCCTTTATTTGAGCAGAGGACTTGTGTGTTGGCCAGCCCTCTCCTTCCTACGGCCAAAGCCAGCATGGGTGGCTGCCAGAGGCTGGGGGAAGCGTGCCTGCCCGGCACCTTCCTGCGTGGTACAGCGTCTCTCCAAAACACGGCACCCTCGATGCTGCCTACTCAGTGCACGCCAAAAGCTGCCCTTGAGATCACCTCCACTCATCTCATGCCATCTTCTCCAACAGAAACGCATGATGAATCAAATGAAAAACAATTACAGAGCACAAAACGCTGTGGTAGAATTCCTTATCTTTAAAACAGCTGATAAGATGCTATAATAAGCATGCAAATCACAGGGGAAGTGTGTGTTACACACACACACACACACACACACACAAGTAAAGCCCATTACATTACAGCCTGCTGGCTACCATTCAACAATATCTTGGACTCTAAGAGCTCTGTTGCCATTCCTGTCCTAAATAAAACAAGTATTTAAGCTTTGGTTTAACTAGTTCGTAGTTATGCTTTCAAGGGCTTCAACTGGATTTATCCTCTTGCTGCTTCAGTGGAAACCAAACTATTTCTGAGCGTATTCCTCTATAGGTTTTCATATATACCATGAAGAAAGAGTCAAGTCAGAGCTTCAGAGCCTCCCTAGAATGACATTTCCCAGGGAATGCATTCACTTCACATTGATTAGTTGATTGATGGATTACTGAATTTGTATTAGCCTTACTCCAGGAATGGGAAAGTAACCAAAACACCCAGGAAGTGTCCAGGTCTTGGAAATAAAGTGCTCATAAATATGATCCTGCTTTGCAACACCAAATGTTGTCGATTGTCTCTATATCCAACAGACTCACCTGCCTCGGAGGCAAATCTTTGCCTGCACGGTTTACTCATCTGACACCCCTCAAAAACAGCTAGAACTACATCTTTTTGTGTAGTTTTTTTGCAGCTTTGAGACTAAAAAGTTGCACACACTCATACATGAAAGCATAAATTGACATTTTTAATTTACTGTATGGAATACTTTAGAAAACTGAAGTCTATGACTAGTGGAAGACCACTGTGACACAGCTGTTCTCTGGTTAAGTCGGGGAAACAAGATACTGCAACAAGTCCCTTTCAGAGGGTGAAAATACCAGGATTTTGTCTCAGAAGAGACCAAGGGCAGTGGCTGGTTGCTCACCCTCACGACCCTTCACAGATCTACCCTTTTTCCTTACTTCTTTAGGTTTCTTACCCAGCTCTCCTCCATGCTGTTTTCCTCTGCCAACCCCACTGATTCAGATGACCTGTTTCCCACTCTCAGAGAAGCACAGTTGCTTTGCTCTGACCTAAACCAGCTTCCAGGCCACCACCTAGAGACATGGCATCATCACCATGATGATCACTGCATGGATGGTACAGGACAGAGGATCCCAGAATCACACAGTAATTTAGGTTGGAAGGGACCTCTAGAGGTCACCTGGTCCATCCCCCACACAGAGCAGGGCCAATGTAGTTCAGGGCCTTGTCAAAAAGCTTGGCCATTTGGTCATCACGGAGAGAAGTAGAAAACCTATGAAGAAACACAGTGCTAGAACAGTGAGATTTCCACTGAAGCAGCAGAGGATAAATCCAGCTAAAATAATAGCTTACAGATGGGTACCAGCAGATAGTCAGAGGCATTCAAAGAATCAATTTGTTGCAACAGCTGCAGTAAACATGGAATTTACTGTCTACACACTTATCTGCATGAACCACATCACTGTGGCTGCCAGTGTAGTCTTGGCCTTTTACCTTCTTTGTACTTCGTTTCAAACTAGACTTCAGTCTCTTTTGGTACAGGCTGTGCCTCCTTTGCTCAGCACCAACCACTGAACCTTTTTGGTACCCAGTGGCATTAACACAGTACTACCACGAGGTTTTGGATATATACTTATGGTCAAGAGTATGTAGTCAAGCTGTGGTTTGACATCTCCAAAGGCAGACTGTATTGGAAAGAGTCAGCTGAAAGTATAGTAAAAACGTGCATTAGAGTTTTGAATGTATGTCTTTTCTTTCATGTTTCCCCTTCCATCTATTTGGGAAGGATGAGGTGCATTTATTAAGAGTTCAGACTGTCCAGATGTATGACTCTCAACATCCTTGGGGTTTTTTCCTCTTTTTATTTCTTGTGCTGAAGCTTATTTACCTCTATTCCTGTGAATGTCATTGTTGACTTTATGACAGAGAATCCGAAAGGAGAGTAAACAGAGGGATCAAACCATTGTACCAAAAGGTGATGCTTTCTCCATTTAGCAAGACAAGAGCAACTGAAAGAGCAAGGGAAGTGCATACCTTAATTGCAACAAGGTTTATCGTATTTTAGTGATCTTGAATGAGGCTGCCAGAATCATACCAATAGGGATGATGGTTTCAGAGGCTCTGGATATCTGTCTATTAAGCATTATATCAAAACTATCCATTTATTTCACAGGTCATCATATGATGAGGAAGAGAAAGGGCCACCAGCTGTTGCAGATGTAGGTTACAGAAGGACCCGAAGGCTGGATTTGAAATAGGAATTAAAAGTTCCATCCTCATTTCCCATTCCCTGTTTTATTAGCTTCTTGATTTTTAAGATTCCTTCTATGTTGTATATGATCGCCATGCTACAGAATACAATTTGTACAGATGTTCAGTCTGGAAGATGGAGCAACACAGTATCTCAAAAGGGTTGACTAAGGTAAAGATGCAGTTTTAGTAGAAAAATCATTTCTAGTGTTCAAGATGGACAATAAACCTTCCCCACATCAGTCCACTACAACTAAGAAGTAACAATGCACAGGAACAAAATGCTGGAGGCAGTGCTCATGCAACTGTCCCAACAAGTCCTTTCAGAAAAGAGAGATTACAAAAAAAATATTCCGTATTTTGGCTTCCTGGCAATATAGAATGCAGAATCTAATGACTAACACTGGGGTTTTCTTTCCAGTTCCAGAGGACTGCATTATGGGGACACTGACTTCTTCCTTTACTGCTAAAGGGAAAACACAGAATAGCATTTGCCAGCTCTCCAGAAGTAGTATGCCTGCAGCTGTGAAATGCATTTAACACCTCTCTTAATTGCCATGTAAGCAAAAACTTGCTGGAATCTTCATACATGGGTGTCACAGATGATAAATAAAGTAAGATATGATGTAATGCATTGTAGCTTACATACTTCAGGAAATTCTGGGATGAATTAGGAAACACATTTATTTTTCCTGGAATGCAAAACATGTAAGCAACCAGTCCTTTCTTTCAAGACTTGGCTCCACCGCCTCTTTCTCCTTCCCAGAGTGTTACATCTGGTTTTGATGGTGTAAAGATGCATCTTACACCACAACCCCAAGCTAAAGGCAAGCTGATATGAAAAAAAGAGAGTAGATATGTCTCAATCTCCTCCCAATAAGGA
>NW_008794446.1:7050486-7076948 GCF_000699145.1 Aptenodytes forsteri | reverse complement strand
TTTCTCCTTTCTCCTTCCCAGAGTGTTACATCTAGTTTTGATGGTGTCATCTTACACCACAACCCCAAGCTAAAGGCAAGCTGATATGAAAAAAAGAGAGTAGATATGTCTCAATCTCCTCCCAATAAGGAGAAAAAAAAAAAGATTTATATTGTTTAATAAGAGAGAAACCTGACAGGAATTTTCTCAGTTAGGAATTTAATATGCTGAGATTTCAGATGCGACAATACAGTGCCCAAATAAGTTCCTACTCTACAACATCCACCCTATAGAAAGTCAAGCCTCATTTACTTTTGATTCTATAGCCACAGAATCTTGTGCGTCATCCACCCCTGCTGCACTTCTTGCAGGAGAACCGTGTGTGTGTGTACACACACATACGGTAACACCCTCGGTCAGATTACTTTCTTTTCTCTGTGTTTTGCTTTCTTTCATGTGATTTAACAGGTGGAAACCAAGAGGCAAAATCAGTATCTATATTAGCAAAGCAGCACTGGATAGAATTTGTAAACTTCTAGGTCAAGTTAAAACACAGGATCAAATCTGTGGCTGGTGTAAAACTCTATAGTTAAAGAGGAATCAAAGATTTGTATTGATCTAGATAAGCATCTTGCAGTGGTATTGTTTGGCAATTGCATGTTATTCTGTAAAAAGACAAATTTCTTTTACTTGTAACAATGATGAACATTTATGCCACTATGTACAGAACTCCCTTTATTTAGAAATAAAACATCACTGGCACCTCCACCTAATTTTTAAGCCAAACAAAGGAACTTTAAAAAAAGAAGCACCATTCTCTGTCTTGATACCAGGTACTTTACTACATACATATAGGTCAGTTAGCTGTCCATGTAACTCTCAAGGAACCTAGGAAAGAAATGGTTTCCCCAAAACATGAAAAATGCCTAGATTTTCTAAAACTGGCCCCACTGTCTCAAACTCTGCACAAGTTTCCCTACAAAGAGAAGCCATCCCTTGTCTGATAAGTGCACTCATATGTAAAAGGAAGCAGTGAAGTCACTGGTGGGAATGAGGCAGGGCAAAGGCTTGCAGAGATCCTTGTACAGCCCCAGCAAGTCTCCAGGGACTGCACTTACCGGCTGTTCCAGAGGACAGAAAAGGAAAGGGGAGGAAGGGCAGGGGAAGAGGTGGGAGGAAATCTCCTCCTAACAAGAAATTCCTTCCTGGGCTTAAGAAACCTTTGTCAGTGAAGATTTAATAAAATGGTATGAAAAGTTAAAGTTTTGTCAGAAAGTTCCCATCCAGTGTAAGAGACTTGATGAAGCCCTTCTGTGAGATATGAGACAAAGCCTCCAGGGTTGAAATATTTCTAAACACACTGACACCCAGAAACCTTGTTTAAGAAATACTAAATTGTTGAAATATTTCAAAAGTATTACAATAGTTGTAAAACAAACAAACAAAAAAATCATCATCCACAATAACACTTTCAGAGCATGCTTGGATTGAGGTACCTTTTTTAAAGTAACAGCAATGTTTGGTGCTGTGACTCTGCACGGAATGATCATTTCTCTTCCCACAGTCATGTGTATTATTTTAGGTATATCACTGTGCATCTCTACAAATGGATTGCCTGTATCTGCAGGAGAAGAAAAAGAAAAGGTTAATATCTGAAATCTTAAGACAGTGTATGGAAATTGTAATGGTTGCGTATCTGAAAGAACAGACTAACCCTGTCCATAACGGAAGCTAGACAAAGTCCTCAAATCAATCTTCTGTCTACTTTTATCTAAACAAGTTCAGCAAAATATTATTAAGTATTTGAAAATATATTTATCACTCAATATCAATAGCAGTACTTTGGTATCTCATTTAAAATCCAGGACAGTTAAAGTACATTTTTCCCATTACAGCATCATCTCTACTGCCGAGATATGTATTTCTTATTTCAGGGCATTTCTATTTTATTATCACCAGGAGAAGCAAATTATATGGGAAGCGAGCTGAAATTCACTTATCAGAAAACCCCTACACAGGACATGTTCCTGCTCTCTGCAAGAAATTGATGGGAAAAACTCACATTGACTTCACCAGGAGAAAGAATCTACTGTGATTATCCAGCCATATTTTCAACTCTGAGAATACGGACTAGGGAGAGTTAATTATTCTCCTCCTTCCCATTATCACAATACCTATATGTCTCTTTTGTAAGTGACAAGGTAAATGAAAATGCCAGGAAAACATTCATTCCGTTTGACTCAATAACTAAAGCTTGGCAGAGTAATTTACCGTCCCTTGAACAATCCCTTTAACAAAAGGCATTGTCATAAATAGCTTGCGCTGGGAACAGGGAACATTGCTGCTGCTATTGTTTAGACCACTTAACAAAGAGGGGCTCAAGCCACAGGCTCTGGCTCCAAATCTTCTTTGCAGGTGTTCAGATCTGAAGGTTCGGTTTGACTCCCAGTGCAGACAGACTACCTCAAAATTCACATAAGATTTGGCTTTTAACTCTTAAAAAAGTAGAACATTCGGATCTTAATTCCATGCTTATCTACAGCTCCAATGTTTTTTCAGGCAAATCCTATTTTTTCAGGCAAATCCTATTATTTTCATTCAGTCAAAAATCTTACAAATAACGGAAATCTTTCTTGGAAAAGAAATGAGTAAAGCTAGCAAGAACTGACCCTTTATAAAACCTTAAATTGCAATATACTAAAGTATTCTGGTCCCAGACTTCTGCATGTTGACCTATGTTCACCCAAGTAGTTCTTCAAATGCATTACTTTTACTTCTCTTTCAAAAGTATGATCTTCACTTCCCAATGTCATAAGACTGTTCTGCCCTTAGGATCTTCTTTTCTTATTATATGCAATAATATTTTTGTTTGAGACATCAAATAGGAAGAGAAGCAAATTCTACTCGAACTTATACTGGGGAGAATCCTAAGGTAGAGTATCTCAAACACACCCCAGGATACGGAAAAAGTTTTCCTAAAGAGGTTTAATGAAATGAAAGACTGTCACAATGCTTTACTTAATAATAGGTGTTAAATGTCCACTGAGATCGCAAAAGGAACTTATGAGTAATAGAGGATGCATATGTAATAAAAAATACCCTAAGGACTTGTTAGGCTGATGTTTCCTCTGCAATACGATTCAAGGGAAGACCAAGAATGAACCTGTTTGTAGCATGGTGAAGAGAACTCTTTTTGTTTTTCAGGGGCTGCAGCCACAGAAGAGGTCACCTGCTCCTTAACATCACCAGACAAATGGATTTACTACTCCCCAAAGACTCGTTTGTCTTTGTCACAAAACTAAGAGCTCCTGCCCAAAACCAGCAAGCTTTGCAAAGTAGTTTCCTGTATCACAATCTCCAGATCATTACAAGTGTGAGGAAGAGCTGTTCTGGGGACTACCGGTGCTGTCTGCAGACACAGTGTCACCACTGACTGATGCCAATGTCGAGGCAGAGGGGGCTGTGCAGCTCAGACATCCCAGGACTCCTGCCCATCGAAGGCAGGGACAGGAAACGAGCACAAAACACCATGCTTGGCTTTTTTTTCCTTCTTCTTGAATGGAAATGCACGCTCGCGCCTGGAGAAGTCAATGAAGTGCTCTATAAAAGTCAACTGAATGCCCTGGCTGCTCTCAGTAGCCTTTAAAGCTCAGTCACAGCCTTTCTTGGTGCACTCCCTGCAGTGGTATGCCAAGGCGTCTCTGTGCCCCCGCTATTCGCGTGCGGAGCTCCCATTGACATCACCGGGGACTTCCGCCATGGGCCGGAGGGCAATCGATGGCCCCAAGTGCTCCAAATGTCTTCCTGCTTTTGATTAAAAGAAATACGCATCATGTTTCCTAGCACAGTTTTGTTTTCATAATGAGTGTGGAGGCTTTTCCTGATTCTCTTTGATTTTATTCTCCTTCCGTCTTAATGGCCATAAGGGGATACTCTCAGTGCCTCAAGACCAGAATCTGGTGCAGGGTCTACCAGCCTGGATCAGGCAAAGCCAAACCCACAGCGGCACCAGAGCAGGTTATGCCATGTTGGAAGGGTATGCCAACGACATGGAATCCTTCTGTCCCCCAAATAACAGCATTCCTTGCTTCTTTTTTCCTCTTTCCCTCCCATCATAGCCCTAGCTATTGCCAGTGGCTCCTGCTACATTTCCTCCCAATTCCTTCCTGAGGGGAGGTAAATGCCATCCTTCCCTGAGCAGCTGGTTGGCAGCACATCTGGGATGACCTAGTCTCTCACCAGTGGTCTTCTGGGCCAGCTTCACTCACTCTTGTGTTCAGAAAGCTCTAGATGTAAAAGGAACATCATGGATTGACCTATCTTGAAGACCACATCCAAGTTATACATTCAGCTCCATCAGGATTTGGAATGGAAGATCTAAGAGGGTTGACCTTGTTTTTTGAATTTTTGCTTGGTTTTTGGGGTTTTTTTTGTTGTTCTTGCTGTTTTTTTCCTTCAGAGCTGCCTGCAAGGGTAGCAAAATGAAAGATGGACAGCCAGAATATTTGCGTATGCTGAAGGTTGCTTTAAAAGTCAGTTTAGTGGTTTTTTAAATTGTGCCTGGCATTAATGACTGTGTGCTGGTTTGACTGTGTCCCTTACAATATCTCTCAGTTACAATCAACATGAACCCACAAAGAACATTCATGAAATCACAAAATCCATGAAGGTCACTTGCTATATTGTTATAGAACATAAATAGCAGCTTTTTATTAATCTGGTTGGCAGCCAGATACAAACTTGATAAGAGACTTAACACAAGCACTATTATGTCTGGTATCAGTAACCTGTCTAGGCTATTTATAGGATTTGCACAAACAACTAGATTAGGCAACACTGAAATGCCAAATTCAGAAAAGATGGAGAGGTTCTTTTTTTCCCCACAAGCTTCAGCTACTGTTCTTGGGTTTGTTTTGTTTTTAATATTCTGAGCTATGTAAGTCAGAGTACTTACACATACATTTGCAAGAAGAAAAGTCTCTGCAGGAAGGTCTGAGCTCCTTGAAATCTCTGAAAGTTTGTCCTCAGAAGTTCTTCCAAAATACCTACTTACACTTGGCTCACCATCAAGACTTGTTTCAGGCTAAGAGAGCCAAAACAGTTTTCTCACATTCACATAACACCCTTTTCCCTCATGCACGTGAAGAGGACCAAAGTCTTTACTAAAGTACAGACATGCAAACTTCATTAAGGTTAATGGGCCAATTGCCAAATTCCCCTTTCCATTGTAGGGATGGAAACTAACTAACTAACTTTATTTATCACCCTAACTAACTTCATTTATCCCAGTTAAATTAGTAGGGCTGTTCAGCAGTAATTCGAGGAGAACCTTGCACACCAAGAGTGGCTCTCATCTCACTTACTCATCTAAAATATAGACATTTCTCACTGAGCTAGGTGGCCAAACTGTTAGTGTTGTCACTGGGGAGAAAGGGGGAATTCTGCCATGGGACTCATCTGACCTGTTTTAGACATCTGTTTCATGATGAGATGAATCATGCCCTAGGAAAGGCACCTATTCAACCTGCTCACGTGTAGGTGTGTATGTTCCTTAAGAAAAAAAAAAAAATCCCATTTTGTATGTCTGGAATCACAACACTTATCTGCAAGAAAGGCTTTTCCACTCTTGCCTCTTCTTAGCCTGTAAAATAGTACTCTCCAGATTCAAATGATTTCTAAACCTTGAAGGAAGACTGGAGATATAAATTAATAATCACAGGGGGGGGGGGGGGGGGAAGAAAAAGGAGGGGATTATTTTATATCTGGAGCACATTCAGACACAAAGCATCGCTGGCTTAATTGTACAGTGATTTTTAGGCAGGGTTTGTTTGTTTTCCTTTGGGTCTAGTTATACTATGCTCTCATCGACGTAGGTTCATAACACACATAAAACATGGTTAAAACTCTTAAGGAAAAATAATCTTACCCACATTAGCCAGGAAATCCACACTAGAGCAATCACTATGTTCAGAAAGCGATCTCTAGAAAGGCTAATGGACATTAGGAACACTTTCAGATGTATCCCTCCCTCATGATGTTTCACCTTGGAAACGTATTTCTGTTTCAGTAGGAGCTCTAAGCCTTGGTGAGGAAGAAGGACCTCAGAGGGCTTAGTGCATGGCCTTTGATGCTGCCAAGGCATCCACACATGCTCCGCTCAACACAGTGTACTATAATGTGAAGTCCATGGACATGCAATGACAAAAGCACGGCAATTATAGGTGACTGACGTCAGCAAGTCCTAGAGGGCTCTGTTTTGTGACAGGAACCTCATTAGACACTAAAAATGTGTCCGCATACTTGATACAGCTGTAGCATAGTTTAATTTCAACTGGTTTCCTTTTCATAACAGAAGTGCTATCATATTATTGACTCTGACAGTGTAAGCCAAACCGTACTGCTCATAGGTTAAAACTGTGCCAAAAGCAAAGACAGAAAAAAGGCACAGGGGAGGAAGAGTTTCCCAGGCGTCAGCAGGTTCTTCTGTCAGTACATTATTTCTGAATAAGAAAGAAAAAGGAAAAAGAAGAAAATCTCCCTTTCTGTTAGCTTTCAGGGTGTTTTGCCTTACTGCTTTTTTCACCTGTTGAAATATTTTGACTTTGACACTTCTGATCTTAAGAGACCCTTTTGGGGAACTCTTTTGATGCCCTCCCTGTTCTACAACATAGTACCTTTAGGGTTACAGAAGTCAACGCATTCAAGCTAAACATTAAATCCATGTCGGTTCTGGGGCTGGATCCAGCTATCTGTCAACAAGTGGACCTCCCAAGGAGATGCCATATGCTCAGCACTTGCAGAATACAACTCTAGAGTTTGAAAATGCACTCAAAACCCCAGATGTTTTGGCACTTCAGAGGCTTACATTTTTGAACCATTCACTAATGCTAAAGCCCTTCATTCTGGACTGTCCAACCTGAGAAAAACCTCAAGCCAAATATCCCAAACTAGTGGGCATGTTTGACATTCCAGGCATTGGTGAGTACAAGTACTCTCAGGACTTGTACCTTTAGTTACCCAGCACTGGTTTGTCTCACCTGACTTAAATCATCTCAAAGCAAGACATCTATTCTAAGCTTGTTCTCCAGATTCCATGTAAAGTCAGTGATGAGAAATACTTACCAGAAGGTCCTTTTTTTCTCTCTTTTAAGTACACAAAGAGAACAGACAACTGACTTAGCCTAGAGGTCTGATTTTAAAACAAAATATTTTGAATGGCGCTTGATTGAAGTACTAGTACATGTCTCACTTTGCAAGGCAAAGCATGTGGGCAGAAGACATGCACAGCAGGAATGCGAGGAGAGACAAGGAGAGGGAGAACTTTGACTAAGAAATGGGCTAATACCCTAAAGCCAAGTACAACTTCACTTGGAGAAAAATTCTCCGTTGCAGTAGAATTAAGACATTACTGTTGTACATTAATAGCTGAAAGCTATCTTCATCACAGGAAGCAGCAACACTTCAACTTGAATCAAAGTTTGTTTAAATTATTGCAAAAATCTAACCTTGATATATCAATGTAATTGAACTCACATGCTTTTCCTCTGTCATACCATGGGAACAATTGATCAAAGGCAAGAGATGATGAGAGTAGAGAATGAAGAGAACTGCACATTTTTGGAGAAAGTGAATGAGCTCCAGCAACTGGAAAAGAGTGTCTTAGAGATACCAGAACAAAGGCAGGCAGAAAGAAAAGCCTTTAGCACTGTCCCCAGGGAAATCTACATAGGTTTCAAAACAGCCTGCTGATAATTTGGTGTTTCTTAAACGTCTTCATTCCATAATTATCCCTTTTCAAGCAGAAAATTCCCCATGCCTCACTCCAATGTACACAGCGAGTGTTCATTACGAAACTTTCCATTTTACTACTAAGCTGCAGTTGCATAACAAAACAAAGATCAGAGCAGCTTTTGGTCCAAGTCAGTGGAGAAATTGGCAAAGAGGCTTTGCTTCATTTCAGATTTTTCCCATGGCTTGTGGGGGAAGTCAGGCCATCAGTTTTCTTAGAGCAAAGTCCAAGGCTCTTAAGAGAATTAATTTCCCTCGCTCAGTGTTTCAATTCCTGAGCTGTGTGTGGTCAAGAGTTGCTGCGGCACACACTGCGCACTCACTCCCCTGTGCAACTCAGTAGTGACCTCTCCAGCTGAAAGAAAGGTGGTGTCAGGACTAGCACCAGAAAGAAATGTCACCAGCCTGCCTGTTCTTGATCACCCAAACACAGGACTTCAGCAATGCTTCAAGTCATCCTGGGGCACGTGGGACTTGCAGTCTCCTACTCATCATCTTGCATCTTGTTTTTGTCTATACAAGCTCATCTTCTGCCATAGCATACACTCGTTACTGAACCAAAGGACTTACTTTATTGGGGTTTTTTTTTTAATCCAGTTCATATTCAGTGTCACTCTAATTACGGAAATGAATAACATTTTTAAAACAGTAAGTGATGACTTCCTGTACAAACAATATCAACTTTCCTGATTTGGATTCTGTGTTTGTAAATAGCAACTATTTGTTCTCATCTGCAGCATGCTAAGACATGGGAAACAGGCACCTCGGTGATCCACATGGAGCTAATATGGGAAATGGACTGACACAACGTCCTGCCACAGGAAACAATACAAAACTAAGACGGACCCAAATTTTACAAATGTTTATTTCCTAAGCACCCACGAATTCATTTAAAATAAAACTAAACTCAAGAAAGGTAGTCTTACAGAGGATTTTGTTATCCCTGTCTCACCCCCACTTGAGCCAGATAATTGAATTTCATTCATGTTCACAGAAATAATGACTTTTATTAAGAGATTACTTAAGTAGTTTCTTTCCAGATGCTAACACTACACTGATCAGAAAGGACGAGTTTTGGTACTTGGTATCTTGTTTCTTTGCAATCTACTCAACAAGTCTTCCTGAAATTGTAAATTTTTGGAGGACTAATATACCTTTCCCCACCTTAGGGCAGAGCGATGCTTTCAACAGGCATTAAAAGAGCAGTTACTTTGCAGCCTCCCTCGTTATCAGTAGTTTGCTCTAACTCTCATATGTGCTTACTAGGACACAATCAACACTTAAGTGTTAAGAAATTGGTTTTCAATCAAAAGGATTGTCAAATTCAGAAAATTGAGATGCCAAAGAGGTCTAAGCTTGATACAGGTTTGTCCCTTAAACATTTTACTGGTTTTTGGCAAGCAAGGTAGGAAGAGAAACATAATCTAATCCTATCTTCAACAGCGACATCAACATTTAATGACTGAATGTCCTTGAAAAACCAACAAAACCAAGACACTTGACTGATGCAAAACCAAGACACTCAGGCAGCCTTTCTAAACTGATGGGGGGGGGGGGAGCTGTACAAAAACTATTTCTCCACTGATATGTTTTTCTTACATCACCATGTGAACTACACAGATAACCTTGGTTCGCATACATCTAATTGAGGATATCTTTCAGATGCAAGCAAGCTACATACAACTTGGGAAGCAGTGAAGAGCTAGAACAAAACCAAGACACTCAGGCAGCCTTTCTAAACTGATGGGGGGGGGGGGAGCTGTACAAAAACTATTTCTCCACTGATATGTTTTTCTTACATCACCATGTGAACTACACAGATAACCTTGGTTCGCATACATCTAATTGAGGATATCTTTCAGATGCAAGCAAGCTACATACAACTTGGGAAGCAGTGAAGAGCTAGAAAGACTGGTTGTATCTTTCATTTGTAAAAATTCAGGATCCAGAAAAATTAACACTTCAAACAGGAAAGAGACGAAGAGAACATAAAAGAATCTCTTATATAGTAAAGTGGGTTTAGCAGAGAGGTTCTCAATCAGAGTCACAACCATCCTTGCTCTTCTCATGTGGTGAATGGAGAGGATTGTGGGTAAATCTCAGATAGAGATGACATCCAAGGCGGGAGGTTCAAGAAGGCCCCATGATGGGAAACTTACAAAAGTCATCCAAGAAAATGGTAAGTTTTCCTAGGCAGCTGGAAATGTTGGTCACCAAATGAATAACCTACTTTGGTTATGCTTCCATGGATGCACCTGTAGTTGGACATCCAGTGAATTATATGAAAATAGTTGGGTGAGAAAAACACTTTGCAGTATATTTCAGATGAAGGAAAGCAGGATGAACAGCGTGAATTATTCAACAATTCTCAATAAAGCGACACAATAATGGGGGGAGCTGTCTTATTTTCTATCACTGTAGTGAGAGGTTCACTTCATTCTGCTTTTTCACAGCACCAGTCCCACTCTTCATGTCACAAAATGAAAACAAAGGCTAATTCACTCTGATGTGAACTCATTAGAAGCAGCAGACACATAATCTGGAAAACTTCCAGTTGCACATTCTTTGTAATATGGGCTTTCAAAATCTGTGAATCCTGGTATCTTACAGTAATCTATTAATTTTAGTTTGTAAAAATCAAGAAAAACTAAAATATAAAATTAAATTAAATCCCTAAACCCCTAAAATGTTTATAATTTCTTCTTTTATTTAACGCGTCTATTGAATTCAACTGTTCTCAGAAGTGTCTGATTAATATCCTGGAAGAAAACAGGATCAGAAAACAATTTCTGTTATAGCCTAACTGACCTAATTCCAGCATTTCCCATACATTACACAATACTTGTTTGCTGAACACAATTCTGTGTTTAGTTTGATTCCATTTATTCTAGATTTTTACAATCTGTGTACCATGGACTACAGAGTACATTTTTGAATGTGACTTAACATGCAAATAGTAATTTTCTACAGCATGAGATAATTCAGTGATCTGGATAGACAGCTTTGGCATCCTTCAGCTGCCTAGAAATCTATAATCTTACACAGACAGGTTAAAGTGGACATTGTACCACATATATGGTTTTCATCAGTCATCATCCCATTCTGTAAGATACTGCTTCTCTGATACACATTTCACAGATTCATTTCTAGTCTACTTCCATGTGGAGTTCTATTTACTCTAGCAGACTGGTTGGATTGGGTCTTTTTCTTTCTTCATTTTCTTCCTAACAGATAAAACTCTAGCAATTGTATTTGCAAGCTCTGAGAAAGCAGATTTTATACATTAATTAGTAAATTATCATGCCACTTTGCAAGGCTGAAAACATAATTCAAAGCCCTGTATTTAACCACGGCTGAACTGCGTTATTTATCCATTTTGCTGTACGGATGTGTAAGTACCAAGGAGTGTTAAAAAACGTAATCTTACCGTTAATAAATACATAGACTGTAGATTCCTTCTTCTTTTTTGCTGGACTTGTTGGGTATTTGCAGCTATAGTTTCCAGTGTCACTTGCTTGAGTTCTGCTCAAGGTCAGACTGCTGCAGGACTGTTTCCCATTCCTTCCACAGGCATATTTAATTACTTTCAGCCTTTTGCTATCCTTACTTAGAGTTTCAGGCAAAGACCATGAATGAACCATTTCCCCCCTGCAAATACAGATAAGGAAGCAGAAACAATTATGTTGGGCTGCAATTATATAGCTCCAGTTCCCAAGCTTTCTTTTTTATTATATCAGGCTATTTCTGGGGTTCTCTTTTATCTTGTTTTCCAAAAACAACAACAGAAACAACAAAGAACCATTAAACAATTGCCATTGAAGTTCACTCCCCACCTTTCCCCACAACATAAGGTTTCATTTTTTTCTAATTTCAGTTACAAAAAAAAGAAAGTGTCAGGTGTATGAACTCCCAGCCAAATTATCAGAATCCAGCTCAGCTGGTTACCTGCAGGTGAGATTTAAAGTCTGGCCTGCTTGAACAACGTGCTGTGTGCCATTTGTGCTCAGCTCAGGAACTTTTAATTTTGATCCTGAACTAGATCCTAGAAAAACAGAGAAAAAAAACCATTAAAAATGATAAATCATCCTGTTCCCAGTCCACTCACATTTATGATGTTGTGCTGGAAGGGGAAAGCAAAGAAAAGGGGATGTCCCCCTTACCACACGTACTCTTTTGCTCTGAGCATAATCCTGCTGTCCTGACTCAGGACTCACATAATCTTCCACAAGAACTAGTCAAGAAAGAAAGTAGAAATGAAAGCTATGCAAGTTTCAGTCAATGACTTTGCTCTCAGATTGTTCGCTGAGCGTACTATGAAGAAAGTTCAGGACCTTGCGGCTACATATCTAACCAAGGAAGCGCACCTTCAAGCACCGCTGGCTGCATTTCCTTAGGAAACACCACCATGGCAGCCCCTTCAATGGGAAGGGCAAAAGTCAGCCACTTCCATGGCAAGAGCCACGTATCAACCTCTAAGATACCGAACTCTCACTCAAACAACTTGCTGCAAAGCTGGAACTGCTCTGGAAGGAGTGATAGGGGATTAAGGATCTTCCCTTCCTGACTGAAGTTCACAGCACTGTTACCTACGGTCCCTCACTGCAGACTTCCTACCAATGAAGTGGTGTCAAAAGGTAACTGGACAGCTCTACAATAAATTTTGAGAACAAGATCAAGGCACCCTCCAGATCAGATCTGCTGCTTATTGAGAAAGCAAGTATGCCAACGTGGCCCCGGTCATGGCCAGACCGTTCTGGTATGGGTGAAGCCAGTATAACATGAGGTGGCTTAGGACACTTGGAAACATCCAGGCAGGCTTCTCACAAGTCATGTCAAGGCAATTTTTAGGAAGTCCATGAAAAAGCCCCGTGGTCAGAAGACTAGAGGAACACTGGACTTTCCCTCTCATCAAGCCAGCAAGTGCTGGAAAGGCATAGTGTTTTATCTTTGCCCCATAATAGGGTATGGCCACAAAAGCTTTCATGGCAAGCAGACAGAAATGCATGCCTTAGAGAAGAAACAGTCCTTGATCCATCCCATTGTCCTCACACTGACAGCAAAGTGTTCCAGAAGCTAGGAACATAACAAGAAAATATTTGGAAACAGTTAAAGTTGAAAACCAACTCTGGACCCGAGTGCAATTTGTGAAGATTTCAGTGTTGTGAGAGAGGAGCAGAGAGTACCCCAGGTCACTTTACTCCAAAGAGAAAGTATTTCTTTGTCAACATGCAAGAGAAACAGCATCACGTAAACAAGGGTAATGTGGATTTTCCACTAGAACACAGTCAAGTACAGTTTCAGTTTAGCTATTTGAAGCCCTTCCAAGAGGTCCCTGCCACAGCCGAATATGAACAGCTGTATGCACCAAACATAGTAGAAATACGTGAATCTTCTTTGGCTGCTATGGATCACCCTCTCAAAAGGCCTCCCTCTTTCATTGGCTATAGAAGGAATTTCTGGACATCAACTCCGGCTGAGATTGGCGACTACATTTCAGCTATATAAACCCTCCAAAGTCAATGGCTGCTCCAAATTCAGCAGTTTTCACCCAGCAGCAGATGTAGCCTCAGATTAGAGGCTGAACGGCAAAACTTTGTTCTGAGGTGTGGACTTGAACTCCTTCAGTCTGAGCAAGGCCTAGAAACCAAGTCTCCACTTTTGGAGAAAGATGGAGAAAAGTACAAGGATTTTGTACAAAAGGTAAAGAGGCACTGCCCTCATCTGCTGCTTTTGTGAGTCTTTTCTGAGGAGCCAGCTGTGCTCCAGCTGTCAGTAAGTACTTCCTACTAATTCCTTATAACATCAGTGGAGACAAGAGACCTAAATCACCTTCTGGGACTACCTAGCACAATCCATGAAAAGAAGCAAATAGCGGATTAGGTCTTCAAAACTGTTTCGCTAGAGGTCTTCAGAGACCTGTTTCTCTTCCTTAACAATATAGGAAATGTACAGTGTAGGGGTTAACTAACTTTTAACTAATCTTTGGCATCTAAGTTAGTTACATTGATCTGCATTTTTCTTTTTAGCCCTGTATATCTTATTTAAGCTGTGGCTCCAGTAGTTTTCCTGTATATACTAACATCCATCCCTACTCAAAAGCAGATTTAAAGGGTACACTTAAACATAGACATAAACTAAATTATAGCTCACTTGAACAGGCTTCAAGCAAGGGCATTACAAGTTTTCAGAATAAAGAGGTCCTCTGAACTGAACCACAAATATTACCAGAAATTTGAATGGTGATACTGTACAAATAAACAGACTTCCTCCGCGATTTATCTAGACAATCATACTTCTAACTAGAAATGTTAAGAGGGGAGAAAAAAGATGCAGCAAATCTTTGAAGAAGCAATTTGTTATGTGATATCTTGCAAACATACATTCTTCTCACCTACCATTTAAGGATCTCAACTCTGAAATGCTGGGTCTGCCAAATAGCGCACTGTGCTTTTATGGGATAGTCTCCCATAGATGCTTACGATCTATGAGTCTACTCATTTGCAGTTCTGAAATAATGTCCCTGAAGCTAAACACTGAGAATTTGAGATAAGACATTACAAGAGTTCAGGCAGCTTCAGTGAAGAGCAACCCAGGCACTTTGGTTGAGAGGGTTTGTCAATGTCCTCCAACTAATCTGACAGCTTCATGAAACCACCATGTTCCTGCATTTCATTTGTATTCCTCTTGTCATCCTAGAATTGGAGGCTCAGATGCTCTCCCAAGAAGGCAGCGTTTATATCCAGCTTTATGAATCTTGTTCCTTACTTCAGCGATGAACCTGGCCTCAAGCTTCCCTGAACTGCTCCTTATTTTGGGCTCTAGAAAAGCTGAAAGCACACAACGGTGTTTACAAACAGTTCAATAGGTAAGAAAAAAACATCAGTAATGGTCTGCCAGAGGAACCCATCAGGATCAAAGCCCAGCTGCTAGAGTTGCAACACTCAACCCAGTTGCTAGAGAGCAACACATAGGTTGCTTCCAGTGTAAAACCAATGGAAAGGTGGAAAATCCATGTGAGTGACAGGCACTGAGAGCAAGGCAGAAGAGCAAGTCTGCAGTGCTTGGTCATGACTGCGGTGCTGAGTGCTCGGCTTTGCTCAGCACCAACACTGGCACCGGCACCCTGCCCAGGAGCAAAGCCAGCCATGCAGCGCCTTGCCCATGCTTGACCCATGCTGGGACCAGGAGACCAACCCTGGGAATGTGGGCTACTGTTGTTTTCAAAGTCTGCCAAAGGTGAAGGAGAAGAAAACATTATAAATGTTAAAACTTTTCTCTTGGTAACTCTACGGGGATATAAGCAAAGATGTCCACATGAAAATCTTAAGATCTATCTTAAATCAAGCGTACAAAACAGGACAGCCTGGAAGCCTGTATGTCAGAAGATCTGCCTCAGAGTTATTAAAATCAAATAAAAAAAACCCCAACAGATCTTTTCACCCCATCCTGCAGGCAAAAAAGAAACCCAGATATACTGGATACATATTCAAGCTTTTGCCCTTTTACACATATTACGTATATCTAAAAGACACCGCAGTATTTGTAAATATTGTGGGTGCGATCTTAAGGAGTGCTTGGCGTTTGTCTAACTTTGCTCCCATTGATATAAGTCAGAGATTCATCACTGATTTCAAGTACATTTTAGACACTTAACTCTAGTAGTTAATCATATTAATATTCAAGACCTAACATCAATGTATTTGGCATGATATATCAGATTTGTTATATATTCATTCATTTGGTTTTTCACTCACAAAAAGCTGAAGTAAAAGATTCTATCTCTAGCCAATATTGTTGCTTTTGCAAGTATGCAAGAGAATGCTTTTACCAGCAAGATGCTAAGTCTTGAAGAAAAATAGCTTTATTTGACATCCTATCTATTAATGGGTCATTAGCTTCCTTATGTTTTTAAATGCTTCAAAACTGTTGCAGAGTACAAACGCAATAGGGTTTGACATGTTTACCAGAAAAGAAAAAGGAAGGAGAATAGCAGGGAAATTCCTACTGTCAATATTTAGAAGCGGATTATGCCTTCTATGTACCTTCTCTGGGCATTTTACTTGACACTGTCTTTTCTGAAGGGTCATGGCTCAACAGGACATGTTCACTTATCATTGTGCCTGTCACTAAGCGACCATCAGCAGCCTACCCTCACACTGACCTACATTGGGGGGTGCAACTTCTTTTCATGTGACAACAAGAGAACTAATTAATCCTGATAACTGAGGAATCTCCTCCCATAGGGAAAGGGGTGATTTTTTGGCATATTCTATTTGTTTCGGAAGGCTTATTAGATACATGTGAAAGTCAGTCAACAAGGTTGCTTAATTAATGAGCAAACATTAATTTAGATTGCAAAAGTTAGCCATTCTATCTAAAATAAGAGAAGGAGAAATAATTTTTTTAAGAAAGCAGAGGGTATAACCTGTAATTTGCAAAGGAAGAGAAGAATGAACTTTCTTCAATTATTTTCTGCCTTGCAAAAAAGGCAATGCTCTTCCTGAATGAAGTAAACAAAAATTTCATAGAATCATAGAATCATATCTCAAGTTGGAAGCGACCCATAAGGATAATCGAGTCCAACTCCCTGCTCCTCCCAGGACTAGACACTGATTACAAGTAATTAAAAAAAAAAAAAAAAAAAAAAAAAAAGATAAAATAAATGAACATACATATATTTTTCCAATATGATGTGTCAGTTCAGTTCTACAGACATCTGAGTAACCATGCACACATGATCAACCTTCCACTGATTTTAGCTAAACCTCAATTTCTCTTAAAAGGATAGATATGCTGAACTTAAAATTGGGACCACACTCTGGATTATTATCCCTATTCTGATTTTTCCAGCTTTTACTTTTAAATTTCCTTTTATACACTGTGAATTTCTGCTACCTTTGACTAAAGAAAATAAACCCAAAAGCTAGCTTTATGGCTTAGTTAAAAAAAACCCATACAATATTAGAAGTTATTAGAAATTTCTTTGAAGTTAACAGGTTTGGTGGGCTTTTACTTTCAACATCTTCTTCACAATTTGAGGCTGAGTGACTGTCTTCCAACCACTCCAGTTATCCTCAACATGTTGACTAATCTTTTTTCACCTGCACAACGAGAGGTTAAGAAGAACGATCAGTTTATCTTTGCAACTTCAGTGTATACAAAGAATCTGACCTTCTGGGTTTAAAGTGCCATCTGTGGGCAATAAAGTTATCCATCATGAAGTAATTGTTTCAGTCATTGTTGGATTTGCACGTGTTTTACGGCTTGTTAAACATAACTGACCCTTCGTGGTTTTTACCATCGAATATCATTTCCTCCTGATTCAAACACATTCAGCAAAAATGTATTTTGTGGAGGACACTCCTGAACTGGAAAGAGAGCGCACGTGATTTCTTAATAGGGTCTTCACCTCTCTGTGCTCCTTAAAACACAGGTCATTCAGTTCAAATGCAGCCCAGGACTTTACTCTTGCTTATGAGCACTTCCTTATGAGTCATCCCATTGAAGAGAATGGGAATACTCACATGTGTGCAACTAATAAGCAATTGCAGAATCCGGCCAAAATTCTTAGGAGCATGGTAGTATCCAGTGGGTTGGCCTTCAGTGCATCTCCAGTGAAAATGAGCTGACTCTGATCTGCAGCACCTTAACCAGAACATGGCCACCAGCTAACCTCATATGGGGCATACAGCTTTACTCCATTTTGTAAGGAAATCTGTGTTATTGGTAGTTTTCTTTATTTCAGAGCTCTTCTTGGCAAGCTATTGTATTACCAACTCTTCTGAAGGTAGTTCAGGCCATTCTGTGAGTAAATATAACTCTTTTTTTGGTCTGTTGTACCTATCCATAATAATTCCAATTACATCATTGCACCAAATCACTCGATTTTAAAAAAAAAGAGAGAGAGAAAGGAACTTGTGGTCAACTCTGAAGAGCCATTTAAAGTTTTGATTTACATCTGACCATAAGGAGAAATATTGACCAACAGGGCCACCTAGTTTAATCAACATGAAGATTCTCATCAACATCAATACTTGCATTTATAAGACAAGAAAACTTCCAGGCAGAATTGTCTCAAAATTTGAGTGGCGATTGGAAAAAAATTTGATTTTTTTTCCTGCCTGAAGGGCAAAAGTCTGGCCTGGTCCTGCCACAGGGCTAGAGGGAGAAGGGATCACCCTGGATAATGAAGCTTTCTACTTCTGTGACTGCTGGTGGCTGGGAAGAACTGCTACTGGGAGAAGCTACTCTTCCCCCTCCATGGCAGCAATAGCCCCTATTTCATCTATGTTGCCTGGGTTTCTAGTGCTCAGGCACAGGCAAAGCAGGCAGCACAGTCTGGTTCCTGCACCCAGAGGTAAAAGCACCATCTCCATTGCCTGTGCTTAGAAACAGCCTCCAGGAAAGACCTACAGTGCAAAACCATGAGCCACCCTGAGGTTCAAAGCAGTATCTCCAGGTCTTTCAGATGCCATCTAGGTCCCCATCCTAAAGGAAACATCACAGTCCTTCCTACACCTAATTTCATACCACTTCTCTGAAGCAAATCCAAACATCCCACCTGAAGTCTGCAGAAGAGAAGCTAAGACAGCTTATCTGTGAGGTAGCAAGGAGGTATGCCTATGTCCCAAGCTGACATTGACAATTGTCCAGATAAGCAAGCTCATGATCTGAAGCAGCAAAATGTAACCGCTATTTCTACTGAAGCAGAAGTAGCAGGGCAACTAAGGGCCATGGGGACTTGCAAGGGTTAACAAACATAGGTTCTTGGACTCTAAGGTAGATTTGTCCCGGTTTCCTGTTTGCCCTTGTGCAAAGAGAGGCACTGTGTGTGCCGGTACACAGCCGGCAAACAGAAACGCACTCAGGGCAGAAGACACGGTTCAAGCTGTCTCACTCCTCAACAGATCTATCACTCACACATGCCTCTGTTGTGACTGAAATGTGTTCTCGTTTGCTTTTAAGATCAAGAAAATTGTTGGAAGCTATTTACTTATGAAGTATGCATTGATGCATAAAAATAATCAATTCATTGACTTGTCCCTTCCAGGTCCAGAAGGGACATTCTGATTGCCCAGTCTGATGTTCGGCAACACGTGCCCAGTGATTTCTGGATCAAATGTGTAAATCTGATTAATCTCAACTATAATTTAAGAATTTAAAGTACCATTACGACATAACAGTCAGCCAAGAAAATGGATAGGTTAATGGATGAGAAAGCTGGGCTGCTGTATGATACAGCATCATAATAGAGTCTGAACAGCATAAAGTTTACCACAGTAGATTAGAAAAGTCCTGGGTAGACTAAAATGCCTTGACCCTGACTCCATGCCCTGGAATTAAAAATCAGTCAGCAGGGCAAATGGATACGCTACCGCTCAAGAAAGGTCTTCACAGGCACAAAAAGATGTGTATGTCTATTACTTGAGCAAGTGTGTCCTTCCCCTCTCAGTTCTGGATCTTAAAGCAAGTGATAAGAGTTTATTTACTATCTGTATGCATTTGCTGTCCCTAGATGTGTATACACACTGATAAAAGATTAGATGTTATAGAGGCAAAGCATAACACCCGGTAGCTAAAAATAGAGCAAGTACAATTCTGATAGCACTTCATTAACACCTCTGAGCAGTACATACTATCATGCCAATATGATCAATAGCTGTAAATGTAAACAAATATGTATTTCCCCAATAATTGCCAAATATTTTGCCAGTATTTACACTAGCTAAGTCAGGCTGTGCTTACAGATGCCTGTGGTAAAGCCATTTTATTAAAGAGTAGGGGGTTTTGTTCATTTAAAAGTTTAGATGTAGAAATTTCACAAGCTGAAATCACAGTTAGTTATTTGAAATAAGTCTGGCTCCAATTACTACCAATTGAAATTATTACCATTTCCCATCATACCTGGGCAGCCAAGGCCACGCAGTTCAGTGCGCTGTGCCCATGCAACAGCTGCTTGAAGGCACTTGCTTCACCAGCTCATCAGAAGATTGTGTCCTGTCTGCCCTAAAGTCACCAGGTGACTTTTGCGCATGAGCACAGGCACTTTACGTAATGCCAATTAAAAATAAATGTCAAAATTTAACATTCAGAGAACCTGAGAGAAAAAAAAAAATCTTAGTTTCCTCATTTATCCATCCAATTTTAATAACTCTAGAAACTTAGCATCTGAAATGAGCACCTTTGCCACTATCTAGCCTGGCGAAGGTGCTCACTTCACTAGCTATATGAGGAGAAAGCAATTACAGAGAAGAAGTAAAACCAGCCATGATCGCAAACTTTTTATTTTCCATTGAGCATACGGAATTGAAAATGGGAAGCCAAATGTACAGTCTAACGCCTCCATTATGAACCCTCATGGGAACATCACTTTGGTAAGCCACACCAAAGGGGCAAAACACACAAATGTATGGTGTGCATTGAGAAAAGCAAGAGCAATATCACAGTTGTGTCCACCTTAGTCTGGTCTTCACTCCAACAGAGCGAATGCCCAGCTTAAAAAAGCAGGTCTGCTGAGGCTGTTCTCGGCAAGGACTGGTTAGAGCAGAGCTAGGCTGTAGCGATACTGTCACAGCCACATTCGGCGTAGGCTCACATACCCCTCCACCTCAACATGCCTGTCCTGGGACCTCTGGGGAGACCCTGCTCAGGCCATTGCAGATGAGAAGCAGTTGTGACTCCATCATCTGCCCATCCAAAAGTGATGCCGTGTGATCAGTCACTGGCATTCACCCAGGAGTATGGTTTCACGCCTCCACGTACGATTAAGCCTGTGCTGCTCACAGGAGTGTAGGTAGCCCTACCCATATTACGTCTGTGAGCCATCAGATCTGCTCTATCACTTACTGACACGCATCAGCAACCACTGCGCCTCTGCTCTAATTCCACCGTGACAGATCAGAGCACATAATCAGCAGTTCAATATTTTTTGAGAAAAGTTTATCCCATTAACTAGTGTAGTAGGAAAGTATTGATATGGTATAAAGACAAAACAAGTGCATTAAAAACAGACACAAAAATAATTTAAAATTCCTATATAGAGTAAGGGGGTACATTTTCTTGACCAAATTAAATTTCTTTGCCAACTTGGTACTTAAGATTTGTTACAGCTTCTCTGGCAGGACAAATTAAGCGATATAATAGGATTGAATTGGAAGACTATTTCATATAGTTGTCGAAGCAGACAAACTGCCTACCTGCCCGTAACCTGCCAGCTCAGCCAGCAACGCAGGCCTGTCAAATTCATCTGGGGCTGTACTATTCATTAAGCTGTGCACAGAGAAATAAATTAGGAGCTATATAAAAGAAAACATAAAGCAAAGTTGCAGGATTTCCACTTTGCTGGAGGCTGCCGGTTATTATTTCCGATGATCCATCATTATGGCTGAACTGTCCTGTAATGCTCCAACAAAAAAAAAAAAGGCAAAGCCGGGAACTGACTTTCCATCCACCCTACTTTGACCTATAAAACAGAACTATAAGCAAAAGCTTTGGGTTCAAAACAAGGGAAAATAGCTAATGCAACGCAACAATTTAAACTAGAGAGGTGAGAAGAACCAAAAGAGTCTGCACAGACTCCCTTGTAATGGCTCAAGAGGCTAAGCCCATTCTGCAGTTAAATGACATCTAAATCACAAAGTCTATGGTAGGTGCACATGCAGAAAAGCTTCTGGCAAGCTTGCTTATGGCTCAACTTACATTGGGAAATTATAATCATTAATACTTATAAAATAGATTACAACGAACGTTAATTATAGCACTGCATGAAACAAAGAAAGGTAGGTTTTCACCCAAACACTACCAGCACAACAGAATAAAATTCTCTGTATTATACAATACAATGCAATTTAATCCCACTATGTCATATCCATTTGCCATAAACATAGACAACACCTACATTTTGGCAGACACTAATTTTATTTTCCTTGACCCTCAATCCCACCGTTTCTTAGTAAATAATAGTGGATTTTAGATCATACTACAAAAAAAAATTCCTCTCTGGAGAATTTTATCAGATAACTGCTTCCTGCAAGGTTCCTTGAACCTCCCCTGAAGATCAGATGTTGGACACCGCCAGAGACATGACATGGAGCTAAAAAGAGCCCTTGTCTGATCCAGGATGGCAACTCTCACGCTTCTGTTAACATTAGTCCACGGTGATCCTGATGAGAGGTTTTTCCACAGAGGAACAACAATGGGAACAAAAGGGGCAAATTCCTTTGCTCCGTGGCAGGGAAGAATCCCACAGGAAGGACACTTAAGCAAACTATGTGAAATTGTGAAATTCCTTTCATGAAACGCCCTCACACTCATCCCTCGCCGCTCCCCACACACTAAGCAGGGGGTCCTGTTCCCAGAGCACAGGCTTCCCGAGGGAACTTCCGAGGAGCAGAGACATCTGCTCAGGGGTCCCCGGCTCTGCGAGGGCCACTGTGCCCTGCCCGCTCCACCCCCGCTTCCAGGCACAGCGCGGAAATAATGTCACCTCATTGCCACAGCATCTTCAGCCCACTGAAGTCCTAGAAACAGCTTCCTTCTAACCACTTCCCCATCCTTCAGCTGCTCTAACGGCAAAGAGAACCTTGTTTCAAGGCCGTAGCTCCAAAAGAGCGAATATGACTTAAAAGGGATTGAATTTAGGAGTGCTTAGTGCCACGTATCAGTGAATGTTGGAAGAACAGCCCCACCATCTAGAAAAGTCATGCAAACAGAAATCAGTGTCAACCGCGTCATGCTGGATTGTGCTCTGCCTAAATATGTTACAGGGGTGACTTTACATTGTGGATATGGACAAATTGATTTTGGTAATGAAAATCAACTGGGATTTGATGGAAAAACAACAGAGATAGTAAAATCAGGTCATCGTGAACCCATTAACACAAGCCAAACAAAAGTCTGGGAAAGATGATGAATAAATCAGTTAACTGTTTTACAAGGATCTATAATGGTCTTGAATAATACAGATGCGTCATGAGCAAAATCACCCTCCTCTTCATCTTTAGGCTGGCACATTTCCACCCACCGTGCCACAAAAAAAAACCCCAAATACCAAACATGACTTAATACAGAAGAAAGAGTCATCCACACTCCCAGTCCAAGTTTCTCCATATATCTCAATGGCTCAAGACTTATGTTTCAGACAAAAGTACTTCTGAAATGGATAGTTTCAAATCGCTTTCCCCACACCCTTGTGTTTCTCAATCTGCTCTGCTTAGTTCCACCATGAATTCATTCTGCCTGTCACAAAGGCATGATATTGTGCCACGCTTGGCTTTGGAGAGAGCACTAATGCCTGTATTTTCACTTTCCAAACTGCTGCTTGCAGTGTATCTTTTTCTTTTAACCACCAGGATTTATGCAGTGCTGACCTCCAACCATGGGGGAATGAAACTGAACTTCTGCATGTTGATAGGAGAAAACTGTGTGGGCACCTTCCTGGCAATCACTGGACCAATTTTAGGATGAGCGGTTCCCACATGGTGGATTAAGAAGTCAGACCATTTCCAACTGGGAATGCTTAGGAAAGGTTGTTTCTCAGTTGCAGGAACAAGGGCAAAGAGAGAAGAGCCTGATGCTGTCCATGGGTGGAATTCGTACTCAAATATACACAGAAACGTTCCCCACATTCTTACAAATATGGATAGAGGAAAAAAAGAGGCTGCTGGGGGGAAAGTGAGATCTAAAGATAAAGCATGTCCGTGGAGGGAGCAGTTTGCTTCTTGAAGGTCTCACACCAATAGGAGAGACTTGCCTCCAAGAGCAGAGGTGACTGTGGTTGGGCATCCTACGCTTCATGGCAAAGCTACTCTTGCAACAGTCTCGCTTTCCATTCCCTCTGGGGCTGCAGCAGGAAGTCCCAACCCCTAATTTTGGGGGATTCAAAGGAACAGTTTTACTGATAAAGCCCCACCACAGCCCCACTGGACAGAGTCTTCTGAAACGCCACACCTTAACCCTCATCTGCTGAGCTTCTTCCTTTCCCAATCTCAGTTGGACATGAAAACTAGCAAGTTGATAAACATTGTGCTTGAAGTTTCCAAACCACATTAAAGTGTAAGGACTCAGCAACTGTCCTGAAAATCTGGACAATTTCCTTTTGTCCTATACACCCACACAGTGTGAAGGGCTACTGGTTTCAGTCTTTGAAGCATCTGACAAAAAATAGGCTCAGCTTGTTTGTTACTGTTCACATGTAAAAAAACCCCCCCACCACCAAAAAAATCCTCAAATCTCCCCAATGGCAATTTTTTAGGGTTTTAAATGTAAAACCTTCTGGGTGCTTCTGGATATGAAGATCTTTACTAGGGTACAGGCCAAGTCCTGATTTCTTCCAGCATCAACCGTGGATTGATTCATCATCTAGAAGATGCTAGCCTAGCCCAAGGGAATTGCTCCAGATTTACACCAGCTATAAAAGAATGAAATCTAGTTTTGTGTAGAGCATATGAGCAAAACACCTGTCTGGTAAAACATCAGTAAGTGATGTAAGTGATTTTCTTTACCAATGCCAGGAAGTTTGATACTTAAACCCCATGTACACATTTTTTTAAAAACCTGTGTTATACAGCAGGGTCTAATTCTTCTGCCTTATGTGAATGTAGTCTGGAATTTTTAAGGGAGCCCAGTTTCCACGAAGATCCAGAAGTGGGAAACGCAGTTTTTCTGGACTCCATTAAGATCTCCAGCCCTAATCCCAAAATAGACCGCTGTAGCTGTGTGTCTGCACCACTGTTTCAGCTGAGTACTCAAATCAAATTGAAACCTTAACATATGAACTTCCATCTGAATAGCACTTTCGGAGAAGACAAGTTAGTTATTGCAAAAAATTAACCTCAGTGCTGATTAGATTTGACCTGGAATTTCTTCCTTCATTTTTTCCAGCTGACCATGAAATTGAAAAATCCATCATTCGTTGGGGATTTTGATGATCTAGTTCCAACTGGAATAACTGAGATTTGTATGTTCACAGATAAGATTGTAATAGAGTCTATTTACTTTCTAGCTGCTAATTGTGAGGTATTGCTTCTGTGTGGAAAGCTGGAAATACAGCCAAGTTATCAGCTCATGTTTCTGGAAATGCGTCCACATAATCCACAATCCAGGCCGCAGAATCTGATCTTTTCAGGGTTTAAACCCAGTCCTTCACATTCCCAAACACTATCGATTAAAATTATTGTCATACAAAGTCTAGGATTGGGAGACTGAACTTAATATGGCAACGACATTTTCATGTTGACCATTATGTTTACAATCTTTAGCATAAATGTATGCAATACAATTTGTGGAATAAATATATACAAGCTATAAAGGAAACATATGCGAGTACTACGCAAAACACAGGCAAAAGTATTGTTCTTTCCCACGATAGCCAAAATATGCGTGTGCATAGAAATACAAGAGAGCTGAAGTGCCCAACACTCACATCTCAAAGAAACATAATTTTCTTAATCTCATTTTTCAAATGGGGACTCTCACAGCTTGTAGCTTGCATGTTGCTTTGGGGAAATTTAAATTATTAAATAGACATATATAAGCTAAAAGACCTCCTTCTGTCGCTTCCTTATGAAGCTCTCTCTAGTAACTCCTGAACCACTGACTATTTGTGTGAATGTCCTCTAGTACCTGTCAGTAAATGGAAGCTCAGCAGACACCCGCAGAATTACAAGAGTGGACCATACGGTGGTGGTGAATCGAGTTTCATCTCGAACACTTGAAACAGGAAGTGCTGGACAGCCTGAGTAAGAGTTTTGAGTAAATAGGCAGTGAAGGAGTGTGAAATGGGAAGAAAAGCGTAGAGAGATGCATGGTACAAAACATCCCACCACTTCACCAGTAACTTTGAAACTCTCCGTGCAAATGCAAGTATGGGGAGTTTTACCACTGACCCAGAAGAAGCACGATCAACCTATCTGGGATGTCCAAATGCAGCTGTGCGAGGATGATTTTCTTTCAAAAAAAAAAGAAAATGGAACAAAATCAAAGAGTTTGAAAAAGTCTAAATTCTGATTTGGAGCACAATCTCTTGTACATTGAAGGGCGGGATACGAATTTCCAGCAAAACGGTTGTAAAGGCACTCAGCCAAACTACAGAGAAGCATCTTCCCGGTGCCTACCGCACCTGAGCCAACCCCGGGATGCACGTGCCCAGCACCCAGAGCACCAGGTTTTCCCCTAAACAAGCCAAGCTTTTCCCATTGGAATTGGTCTTGGGCGTGCATGTCCCTGACAGTCCCTGGAACAGGAAGGTGAACCAGGGTCTCTTACGGCCCCTGGCTCAGGGAGTCCACCCTCTCCCTGGGCAGTGGGTTTGCCATGATGTGCACAATGGAAAACCTTTCCGACAGGAAAGAGGAAGCCAGTCCCCTAGCATAGCTGGTCACTGCAGGAGCCCATGTGGGAGTGGGACGCCGAAGTTCAAGCTCAAGCTGTGAAGGAAGCCTGGCAAGGATTTGAACCCACATTTCCTGTATCCAGGGTGGGTGTCCCATGCCTGTGCCTGTTTCATCCTGGGCATAAGAACCTCCTTGGCAGAGACAAATAATGTGGGGAAATTAGCACTTTCCTGGGGAAAAGAAAGAAAAAAAAAGAATACCTACATATCTATATCAAAGTTGATGAATCAGCACTGAGCAGGAAAGAAAACGTCTCGTCGGAGCGGCCCCGCCAGCTCTCCTCCCGGGCAGCATCGGGACGCG
>NW_008794446.1:7049533-7050057 GCF_000699145.1 Aptenodytes forsteri | reverse complement strand
GGGCCCGCGGTGCGATGAGCCCACGCGGGACCGGCCCTTGCCCAGCCCCCACGCACCCCTGCTCCCAGGTGCCCAGCAACGCAAGGCAGGAACGCACTCCCCACCACGGCGCTCCGGCCCAGCACGGACGGCTCCTCTCTCCAAGTAAAATAAAACTCGATTAAGAAAAGCAAATCTTTGCAGTGATCCACCCCGGCACACGCAGCATTGTGGGATGCAGGCGCCGGAGAGCCCCCCCCCCCCTCTCCAGAGAGCCCCACGCCGGGTACCCGCGCGGCCACCCCCCGCAGGCAGCCCCGACCGATGCTCCGCCGTCCTGCCCGGGCGGGAGGCAGCAGGACCTGGATTTTTGCGAGGGAAATGGGCACCTTTTCCGCTTCACGGGCAGAACCGGGAGAGGCTGACGCTTGGAAACAAAGCCGGGAGGAAAGAAGCCTGCCCTGCAGCCGAGACGCTTTCTTTCCGTGATGTACCGGTTCGGACATCTCCCCGAACGGCTGTCCCCCGTGCCCGAGAAAGACTCG
>NW_008794446.1:7034216-7048410 GCF_000699145.1 Aptenodytes forsteri | reverse complement strand
GCCGATGCCGCACAGCCTGTCTTCGGCTGCCGGGCACGATGCTCGGAGCGCCCCAAAGCGCTGCCCGTGCCCCGGCTGCCCGGGCTCCTCTCCCCGCCTTCCCTGGGGAGGGCGAGCGGCGGGGCACCCTGCCCTGTGCGCGGCCTGACCCGGACCAGCACGGATCCCCTTGCCAGCAGCACTGAGCGCTCAGAGCAGGGATGCCAGGAAGGGGCAGCACTGGCTAAGGATGCTCCAGAAGTCTGCCCTGCCAGCGCTGCTGCTGGCCTTCGCTGACCCTGTGACATCCAGGACCATCCTAGAAATACATTTCTTCTCCCTATGCGCTTACCTCATGTTTTCCATACGTGTTTTATTTTGTGAAAGACCAAAACAGAGCCTGTGACAGCAAAACTCAAGCCCTGTGTTTCCACTTTTCCCAAGTAGCCAGAGAAAGGCTATTGCGTGAGTCAGGTCTTCAGTTTGACCCAGTATGGCCCTTCCTATATTTTTATGCTATGAAATAAGTCGCAAGAGTGTCTCCATGGGGCAGGTAAATGTGATCACCCCCATTTTACAGAGAAGGAAATGGAGGCACATAGAGAGGTTAGGCGGCTAGTCCAAGGTCATAGGAAGCTGGTGACAAGAGCCAGAAATAGAACTCGGATCTCCTGTGTCCCACCAGACCATCCTGTGCAAGAAAAAAGATGAGAAGTTGGTGTTGTTTTTAACTTGAGAACTGTTTAACTTTCAAGTTTAAAGTCTGTGAGAATATTTCCTGCACACTTCTCTCTGACTCCTATTCATAAGTGACACCTTAAGCTAAGAATTTAAGCCTGCATTTTCCAATCTTCCTGCCCCCAGCTGAGACCTTGAAAATAAAATAGTTATGGATACCTTCCCCCTCATCTGCTCACACCATGGGAGGAAGAACCCAGAAGTTTCTTTCCCGAAGAGGATGACTCATAAGAAATCACCTCCTCCAGCAGAGAGGACAGCAGCTGGGAAAACAGTCGGCCAGTGAGGACAGACCAGCCAGAACTAGGACACTGGGCATCCTGACAGCTCAGACCCCCTAGGAGCAAGGGCTCCCTGTGGAAGGAGCTAAGGGAACTGTATGTCCCTGACTTTGACCTACCCAGTGCTGAGTACGTGGTGAGTCTGCGATGATGCAGGCCCTATCACAAGCTCAGCAGCCATGCCACACCAGTTCCTCCCCACGCTCTTCACACCTCCTACATCATAGCTGCATTCAGTCATGGCCCTGCGAAGACCACAGAACTTCGGCAAGACATACCTCCCTCCTTCTCCAATGGATGTCATCAGCTCCTGATCCACCCAAGGAGCTGAGGACCAGGGAGGGAAAACCTAAAGATCTGCTTGTAACCCCTCATCATACTCTAAAGCCAGGGAGAGAAGAGATGTGGAGCCTGCATGAAGGCTGAAAAGACCCCAGTACTGAGATATGGGGAAGAAAGAGGCAGCAGACATTCCCATAAAGCAGAATGAAGGTACAGTGGGAAGCCTGTGCCTGGAACTGGATGAAAGGCATCTCTAAACACATAGGCTGAAGGATCTGGACACATGGACAGTGCGTGTGTGAAGGGGAGGGCTGCGTGGAACCTATTTGAGCTTATTTTTTGTGTACTACCATGTAACTGGCAACACCTAGTAGGGTGAGAACTTATTTTGAAGAGTGGTTTAGGTGCTATGGCCAAACAAACACTAAGGAGCTGGTCATAGACCTGTCCCAGGCAAATGTCCATCCTGCAGGCAATATGATTTCTTCATACCAGAATCTTAGGCCTTGGTCCCAATGCTAAGTTATGAGTGGCATATATGAGGATGATTTTTATCCTTAGAATAAAGGATACGTAACTGTTGTTACCTTCCCTTCAGTTCTGAAATGTCGGAAATTTCCTTTTTCTGGCATTTGTTAAAAAGACTATTACTAAATACTAGAAAGGAAATCAGCCAAATTTAGCAGCTGAGAGTAAGCCCTCTTTGAAACGTATCAGGCAAATATCCTTGCTGCAAGGCTGATCATCTGCTCCATCTCTAGCACTACCGAAGCTGCAAAAGAGAGAGGAGAAACAGCTTTTACAGTGGACAACATCTGGTTTTAGTGTTCACTTGCATCCCAGCAGTACCTTGTATTGTTGAATTTTACCCTGCTCTGGAGGAAGACGGCTTCTACCAAGCCTTTTGCTTGAACAACCCATACATCTGACACTAAGACCATCAAGTTGTCAGGCAGCAGAAGCACCAGCTCTCCAATACGCATCCCTTACTCCTCCCTGGCCAGCAAGACTCATTGGAACAACATAGAAAACGAGAATAGGAAATTTGATTGAAAAGACGAGTAATCAGGGCATTCAGCTCCTGGGTCTGCCTTGAGCAGCAGACTACCATGCTGCAAAGAAACACAGACACCACCCTGAGCGCATAGAACCTTTCATAGCTGAATACTTAACCAGGGCATTGCCTCCTGTCTGCTCTCTGCCAGTCTTTATGACTTGCATGTCTGGCTTCAAGAGTTAGGTGGGGTGGAGACTCCTCTCAACCCGGATATGACTTAGTCAAGTTGCTGGAACACATCCTGAGGTTGTGGATTCTACTCCCTGTTGGAAGCAGGACACTTGGAACATCCTGAGTTAAGGTTTTAGCCTCGTCTCCTGGGAGGAATCGCTTGGACAGTTCCCATGGATCTGGCAAAAATAAAGAGCCTGGAAAATCCCACTCACACCAGCAGCTGATACCCCCCCAACCTGACCTGACTCCTTCCAGTCATGGAAGCAATTTTTTATTTGCACTGGTGCTCAAAATAGGTCCTTGTGGCACTGGTTCCAATGTTCAGAGCATTACACAAAAGGTTACCACCAGCACCTGCACATCAGGTGCCTGCCCATAGAAGAAGACTGCATGGGCTGGAGTTACAGCTGAAGGATCTCATGATTATCTGTTGAACCCTGTACTGACAGCAGAGAGGTAGACACCTCACAGGAACAGACTAGACTGCCTTTGAGATGGTCCCAAGATCCAGCTGTTGGGAGAGAAGGAAAGATGTCAAAGCAAAGCAGATTGGATCTCCCTCTGCAGGTCTTCTGCAGAATCTGCATCTGCCAACTGACTTCTTTTAAGAGGACTGGGTGCTCCCAGGACCGAAAATTTAAGCAAAGCAATGTTTCAGTTGATCACCTGAAAACATTACAGTTTTTCCAGAACCAGTGGGAAAGGGTCCAACGCTCCCTGTCCACCAGTGAGAGCCTCCTCCATCCCTATAGTCCCTTGTACCTTGTCAGTTGCACTGGCACAACCATTTCTGGGGCTCACAACTGTTTCTGGGGCTCAGTGTAAAACAATTTGGTGAAATAATTCAGGATGTAACTTGCCTGCTTTCTATGGAGGGCCACTTAGAACCTGGGTCGTTTCACTCATACAGCTTACAGCATGCCCGCACAACAAGAAACATGGTGAACTGTGACAACTGGAAGAATATTGGAGCTTTTTATACTGATCTAGCTACTCAGGAGACTGTAACCTGGAGCAAGATCCTAGGCAAGATGGACTGGGTCTACTCTACTCAAGGCCTTCCTCTGACTCTCTTTTCCTCTCTCTTTTCAATGAGGTGTTTTCAATCACCATTATTTTGACATCCTCTGGTCCCATCTCCCTAGGGCAGGAACGGAGTTTAAGAAACACGTTATCAAATAAATCCCATTTACCATCATCATTATTACTTTAGCTGCTGCTGTTATTTGGATTTGCCCACTACATTGAAAGTTGCATGTAAACCAAAGTTCCTTAGTTTTCTCCAGGACTGTGAGAAGAAAAGCTGAGACCTCTTCTCTGTACTACAGCATTTACTGGGACAGCTACTTATACCTGCCCACCAGGCACATGCGTAGGTAAGTGTATGCAGAGACATAAACTACAGCTGTGGTTGTGCTTTCCCTCAGCAGGGCTGAGTTTTGCCTTATGTTGTATAGACTCTTGGCTCTGTACCCGGTCAGTGTGTGTGGCAATGACAGACAAAAGCTGCAGCAAAGAATTAGTCCTTGCAGGGCAACCTCACAGCACTGCTGCCCATCCTTCACAGGAGGATACAACAGCTCAGGGCAGTGATTGTGTCACCTCTTCATCCAAACTTCCTACCCACATCAAGGCTAGGTCCACTTTTGAGGGCAGGCAAAGCAGGCAGCTGTCTAACCACAGCAAGAAAGTAGAAGCAACAGGAGCATGTAATTTGCTGCTGCTCATTTTTTATTATAATCAGTCAACTGGCATGAGCAATTAATCAGATTACCTGGTATTTTATTGGGAGGTTAGGAAGCTAATGAGTACGAGCTCCTGCAATACTCTGACCTGGAGAGTACCCCCTTTCCAGGAGTTTTGGTGGCTGAGTTAAGGAGCTTAGCTGGTGGAGTACAAGGTCAGTGCCTTTGCTGGCAGTAGCTGTCGTGGAGAAAGCTAGAGGCGAGGGTCTGCCCCTCCTGTCCTTTGGGAGCTGCTTTGAAATGGAGGCCATACCACTGGTCCCTGCTTGTGCTACACATGGTTGTGTCACAGCAGCTACACCCACACCTGGTCTTGTACCTCTGCCATTTTGACTCTGACCTGCACCCGCTGGCTTGGCTTGCCCTCAGACCTGCCTCATCACTGTGGCCTTGCTGGGGGACCACCAGACTGTATCTGAGCCTGACCACTGTCTCTGAACCTGATCCTGACCCAGACTTGCCATTCCTCATCTCGGCTCCTTGCTGGTGCGGTGACTGCTCCCACCTGCCTTTTTACTGTGCTTGGCTCACTCAGGAAGCAGCCAGCCCTTTCTGGTCCCTAGCACATCCAACATGATTTTGGCTCTGCCTGCATCTCCTCTTCCTGTCAGGTCCACACAGCAGAATGCCAATGATTTCATTCCCCTTACTTAAAAGCAAATTCTATTACAGTGCACACTTTCTTTCAAAATACTACACAATTGATTTTATATGTGTATTCAGCAATATTTCACTAAACAGGAAAAAAAAGAGTGGAACAAGAATTTTTCGCTCCTGAAAAACACAAGTACAATAGAAGAATGCTAGTAAGCATTTCCACTATATGTACACGTGCGCGGGCTGGACCCCACTCGCACACATGCACACCTGCATCAATATGGGAATGACCTACTTTCGGCAGAGCTGGGTCAGTGTGGTGGTGACGTAGCGCTCTCAGCTTCATCTCCCAAGCTTCTGAAATCCAGTCCTCAGCCACCGCTTCTTCCCTTTATCCGGGAGGATATATATATGCCTTTCCTGGAGCCATCAGTACATGAAGGTACCAGGGTAAGTGTTTAGAAAGAGGCAAGACCACATGAAAGGATCGATTGCTTCTCCCCCCTGTGGAATCGGGCCAAGGTCACTGCATTTCAGTGGGAAAGACAACCAGAAGGTCAGCAGAAGAACCACAAAACCAAACCAAAACATGTCAAAAAGGGAAAACTACCCAGGAAAATATTGGGCCATGAAAAGAAAACCAGCCTTACAATGAAGAGCTCTTTTCCTCTTACCACCCCAAACACTAGTCCCTAGAGGCTTAGTGTTTCCCTCACCATAATACAAACCAGGCCTCCACGCCAGGAGCCCGCGCAGCTGCTGCTCGCAGAGAAGCTGGTGAGTCAGTGATGTGCACGAATGCCTATGTCCTGATTATTTTGGAACAAATCAGATACAAAATGTGAACAAAAGCAAACAGTTATCTGACCACAGAAATGATGTTCACAAGAGTATCTTGGGACCTGTACTGGGAAATGTGGGATATGTACAGCACTGTCAAGGTCCTGCAGCACCAGAGCAACGCGTGTGGTTACACCACATGTGCCCCAAATAGTAGGGTTGGTGTACTCCCTGCCCTACGTGCTGGTTCACTTACACGACTGCAAGCAGAGCAATTTCAGGAGAGAGGATTCAGGGCGCCCAGAGTTTGGAGCTCTGGGCCCAGGAACGTCCAACTGGGCTAAATCAGTAGCAATGCAAGTCCACCAGGCAGGTGGAAAGAAAGAGGGCCCACTGAAATGTTTGCCCGGAACCTCATCAGAGCTATCTCCAGCTGCAATGTTTGCCCAGAACCATGTCGGAGTTATCTCCAGCTCCATCTGCAAATAGCAAGGATGATGTTTTACAGAGGAAGACTGAGGAGAGCTGCACCAGCCTGGGGGGAGTAAAAGAGCTTCCTCCAAAACGCACTAGAATTGTCTTTTCTTTCAGTCTCCAGGCATGATTGAGATTTTCAAGACAACAGTTTTAAGATAGCTCTTTTCCACAACACATTTCCTTGAAAATAAGTAAAAAGTAAAGCATAAAAAAGTGTTTAAAAAAAAACAGTAGAAAAACGAAACTGGCTGACAGGAATAGTTAAAAGATTGTTTAGCTTCCAGTTCCACAAGATACTCGTGGTGATGTGGGCAGTTATTACCTTAGTGATGCAACAGTGTCATTTCCACACTATGAAATTAGTATCTTTGCTTCCTTCGGTGCAGGAAAACCATAACTGGCAGATCAGCACAACGTGGGGGCAGAAAAAGGTTGCCTGCTGACTCGGCAAGCCTCAGAGCTGCCCATCTGGCCCTTTGAAAGCCCGTCTGGGAATGCTCTCTTGTCACCAGGTCCGGCAGACAGGATCCAGCACAGGTCTAGGAGGGAGAATGATCTGTGCATAAACTAATCTCACAAGTGCCAGGAGCTGCTGATACGGTTTATGTGTGTCCTTACCTTGCAAAGCTACCGACTCATCTCCTGAAGCTGAGGTTTAGGTTGTTGTTGGCAAAAGGGGAAAGACAAGAAAAGCAGACCAGGAGATTTTGGTGGCAGGACTTCTCTTGAGATCCCTAGAGTTTTCACTGACTTCTCCTCAGTCTCACTAATGGGCAGACAGAGGGAAGATGGAGAAGCCAGGACTCGGCTGCAGTCACTGAATCCAAACCCACATTTATTTGCCCGAACACCACAAGGCGACGTGGTGTAACATCATTTGAAGAACAATTGTGGGACATGTATTACCCGCACAGTCTTTGCTGAGGTAACAATTGCCCCAAAGGTCTTTGTGTATACAGGACTATGTCTTTTTTAACCCTGTAATACGAGGGGTTGAGCATCTCCTGGGGAGACCTGGATTAGAAAGATGGTTTAGTGTTTTATTAACAAGTGAGTGGCCTTTCCGGGACAAGCAATGTGCAAGGGCTAATATCACTAGAAGGAACTGGTCAAAAGCTATTTCATGGAGTCGGACTTTACAGGTAGCATGAGCTGTCAGAGAGCAGAGCTCTCAGTTTGTTTTTTTTAACTCTCCCAAATAGAAACAGCCCTTTTCTTTTTTTCCCCCAAAGGAGGAGATAGGCGGGCTGCATTCCCATTCAAAGAACCAGGAGACGCTGCGACTCCCCGTGCCGCCTTCAGCCCGAGGCAGACGGAGGGAGAGCGGCCCAGCAGTTTATTAGCAGGAAAAGCTAAGTAACACCTGAGGAAGAGCCGCGGTGCTTCCAAAGGCAGTTTGGGAGACATGCTTTCCTGTCAGAGGCCTTAAAAATATCATGGCTTTCTTTCCCTTAAATAAGTGATAAAGGCTGAAACACTTTATTCCTACTCTAGAAGGATCACGTCCATCCAAAAGAGGGTATTTGGATCCTTGGATATTTGGGTTCATTCCATTTTGCTGCTGCTATCCCTTGTTACTGATGCTATCCTTTATAACACAATTCTTAAAGAGTTAATCTTTCCTTAAAAGAGCTTTTAAAAGAACAATTCTTATTCTTAAAATAGTTCTTATAAACTTTCTTATTAGTTCTTACTAAAGGCGAGTTCCTGCCTTTCTTAATGGGATACAAAACCCATTTCCAAGGGAAGTCTATGTCCAGCAAGAGCAGCAGGGTCAGGCTCTTGCTTCGACTGTTTTCTGGCAGCTGTCTGTCTGCAGGATGGAATCACTTTGGCCAACTAATGACTGACAGTGGCTCATTATGAGACAATGCAAATCATTTTCTTTAAATGTGCATGCTTGCCATCGAAAAGAAAACCTAATGTTCCTCTTCACACATGTAAATAGGATAATTTAAAGGCATTTTAGGGAAAGAGGATATGGGGAACCTTCAAGAATGATTATGAATCTTGTATACAAAAATAGAAGGGGTTTTCTCAAGTCCAAGAGCAGGGTTCCTTTAAGAAATCCTAAATCTTGCTCAATTTTTGTGTCTCCTTTGCTGTGAAAACAAAACAGAACAAAAATCCCAAAGTAAAACAGAACACCTGGGTTTCCAGTAGCTTGCAAGGTGCTCACTGCTGAATACAGCTGGTTGTGAATGATGGTGAATATCACTGGTGGCCTTCCAACCCTACAGCTGTATTTACACACCCTTCACAGAGACGCAGGTTTGGGTCTGCAGTTTCTAACCCCGCGCCCAACTCTGGCCCATGGTCCTTAGCTCCCATCTAACCTCAGATACAGTCGTTTTTAATGCTGTCAGCATGCCAGCTCTTCAGGCTCTTTCCAGGCTTTCTATGGAGGCCAGGCATACTGCAGGCAGGAAAGGCTGCGCTCCTTCTGCCTGTGGTACTGCCCACCCTTCCCCCAGCCCTTAGATGTGGGCAATTCAAGTTTATCTCCCACAGACTCTGCCATAGACTTCTGTTATCTGGAATAAGCCCCAGAGGCACAAATCCTTAAAGGCATTGAAGTGCCTAACTCCCATCAGAATGAGGGATGTAGTTGTCTAAATACCGCTGATAATCTACAAAGTTGCTCACGATTTGTATAACAGAGATCACGTAAGTACCTACAGTCTGACATAGGCAAAGCACTAACTAAAATTTCCTTTATTTTTACTACTGCTGTTGCTACTGCTATTATTGAACATCCACGCTAGGGTCTACTCACAAGCCCAAGTCGGGAGTTAGGAGTCCACTGGGGGAAGGAGCACAAGGGGCAAAGGTTCTGCTTATGACATTTCACATCCAAAGAGTACGCTGAGAAACAGCCAGTATGTCTGACACAGAAATGGTAACAGTGGGAAGATTGTCATGAGCTGTCCCAGCACAAGAGCGCATTCAGCACACCAGACGCCCTCTGCTTTCAAGGGTTTTTCAGGATTGACAACAGGAGTAAATTTGTAATGTTATAAGTATGTTTCTCCTGCCCCTCTGATGACGGCTGGTCACTGGGTATCACACGATGCCTACTGGAACATCTGTCACGAAGCCACGGAAAAACAAGTTAGCCCAGCTTCTTGGGTCTCTGTTGGGAATGGGTTGGAAATGGGAGGGATCCCTTTCTTGCACCCACCTATGTCTGTACCTGTCCGACCTCTTCATGGCAAAATACAAAGTGCGCTTGTGAATTTAGAACCTTGGGAAACAGCTAGTCATCTACTTCACACTGGATTCAGCCAGCAATGAAGTTAAGATGTCCATCATTTTGGTGAGATGGATGAGGCTTATTAAGAGAGGAAATAGGCACAGCCCTAAGGGATAGGATATACCAAATGAGCACCTAAAAATAAACTCTTTGTTTTTCCTGTTCCATGAAAGCTATTGTTGAAGTTGCCACAGAAATATTTCATAATTGTGAAACAAAAAAACACCCGAGAGGTAATCTCTCCTCTACCTGAGATTTCTCAGTACAGTACAAACTTTGCAAAAATTTCAGTGTGTTTGAAATAATTCATAGGTCCAGAAGGGGACAAATTTGTAACTGTTCATCATTAATATGACTTAAAAAAACCAAAGCCACCATTAGTAACAGATCTAATTCAAACACCTTAAAACATGATCCTACTGAAGGTGTCAGTTTGTCTGCTTTGTGAGGGGTAAATCTGGAAAAATGTTGTAATTCTAGAGGTCACGTAAGGATGAAATGATGTGTCTGATTTCACACAACACGAGCGATGGGGTCAGAAAATGAATTCTCTTGGTCAAGTCATCAAAACCAGTCCTGCAGACAGACACATTGTTCAAACCCTTTCACTGTGTATCAGGCTCCAGTGTCAGAAATGTAGTGCTGTGACCACAGGAACTACGGAAACCTGGTTTCCTACATAGCTTGAGGTTTCTGTGTTTGAGAAAGTGTGAGCTCTGCTCGATGTTTTTCTCATGGGTGAACATTCATAAGGCATTTAAATGCCCTAGTGAGCCCAGGGACATGCTGGTGACTGATAAGGTATGAGTTCACAATAAAGCCTTTCCCTCAGATTTTTCTCTTACAGGTTCTCTCTACTCTACCTAGCCCCTATTTGCATGAAAACTGTAGGAATATAAATACCTTTAAAATCTATTATTTTATATCAGCTTTAATTAAAACTGGCCAACAGATTCCAAAGGGCTCTTTGGTGAGGTAGGAACCATGTAGGTACACACAGGTTGCTCACACGACTCTCATTTCTTTAGAAAACAATGCTAATTGCTTAGATTGTTTGCTGTCCTGGTTCTTTCTAAAGAAAAGCTATAGCAGAACCTTATTCCCCTACTTCAGAGAATTTCTTCCCATTTCCAGCCTAAGTGAATTCATGCCGACTTTACATTTTTCTGGTTTTATGCTGACTTTGTCTTTCTAGCTTAAATACCATCTATTTACAGGTATTTATCCCTTGATAAATGGGATAAATTTGTCAGACACAGAATCAACTTTATTTTTACTATAATTGCCTCCTCTCATAGGACAGGAATGCCCTAGTAGAAATTCCCTACTCCTATCCCAGTTTTAACTAATTTTTCTTGAACTACCGTGCCTTTTCATGGCAGTTTCACACTGATGGGTCATGACCATTCTGAGATACTGAATACATCCTTTTTTTTTTCCTCTGTCATCACCAATGTATGATTGCCAAACTTATAGCAGATGTTTTCAAGGAATTTACTCAGAACAAAAGTTATTGAACCGTTCCTCTTCCCGGTCTCATGAAGTTGTGAGCATAGTTTGACTCACAGATTCTGGTAAGTTATTTTAAGCATTATGTACAAAAATATTCCATTTTGAAAGTTCGTTTTACTGGGGATTTTCTGCTCTGTCATACATATGTACACAGCAACTTGGAATGTGAGACTTGCAACTATAGGGAACGAAAACGACTAGTTCTGGTTCACCTTGCCAAGAAAAGAAGAACAGAATACTGCAAGAAAAAACAAAACATAACACACTGCTATTCCAGGAGAGAAACCTCTAAAAATGTAGCTGAAAGAGTTTTCAACCACCAAAATTGCATACTGTTTCAGAAGACAGCTGCACAACCGAAACAAAAAGCAAGGTGCTTGCAAAAATCCAGTCTGTTCAAAAACAAATATGTGGATCTGAAACTGAATGTTTAGTTTTATACTTCACAGGAAATGCACCTGTTTGCATTTCTGTCTCTCCTCCCACAGAAGGATCCTGAAGCTCATGCAAAAAATCAACAGATGAACATTTGCAACATTTTGGAAATGAGAAACATCCTCCTTTCTGAACCAGTCTACTTCTCAGTGACCACATGCTACTTGAGGGCATGAAAAGGCTTCACCAGCCTGTCTGTCCAGGATGGAGAGCTCCTTGAAGACCTGTGATGTGCAATATTTCTCCTTTGAGCCCTGTTGAGGAGAGGAATCTTTCAGTCAGAGACTTCCTCATGTTCCTTCAGCAGCCCTGCCATTTTGGGCCCCACACAGGGCTCAATTCGGTTGCCAAATGTAGGTGTCTAATCCCACCTGTAATAACCTGGGGCATGCGAGCTGTCCACCCACAGATGGCATGGGTCCAGCACGCCCAGGCCTCTCAGGAGCACTGTCCAGAGTCCAGGAGGGATTGCCTGGGGCCTGTATGATGACTGGATGCCAATGTTTGGACAACTGAATTGTCCCTCAGGCTTCTTTCTTAACACGTCTCAGAAATTTCCATCTTCTCTTCTAGCTAAGACACTGCTGAGTTCTTTTGAAATGTGTTGTAATTTAATACCACTTAATACCTGGCATTTTCTAAGGAATTTACTTTCAAAGGCATTTAGGCCTACATCTAGACTAAGTCCTTGTAATTGATGTTTTCTACTGTCTGCACACCTTTGAAGGCCTAGAGTGAGCCAACAGGAAACACAAGGCACAGGGATCAAAGCGGGCTTTGGTCTGCCTGACTAAAGGACATGACCACACCAGTGGATGCAGATAGACCTCAACTCATACTGGTAGTATCGTTAACCTTTGAACTGGAAATACTGAGGAGTTGAATGAGTTGAGCTGACTGAATAGAGCCAGCCTGGATCTGGAAACAGTACAGTCATGTTCGGTTGAAACTATTTCTGAGCTAAGACACCGTACTGCGAACTGCTTCATGGACTTGGCCTGGTCTCCACAAGGAGGATCTACCTTCCAGGCTTTTTTGTTTTGTGGAAACATATGTTTTGATTTTTTTCTGTATTTTCTCCTAAGCAAAGGTGGAACAGCAGTTAAGTTGGAAGGCCTCTAGGTTGTATATTTCAGCAACCAAGTCTTGTTGAAGATGGTGAATGCAGTTGCTTCACTGTCAACTGGTAACATACTTCCTGGAAGGTATGAAAACTGAAACTCTTCCCGAACCTTTTTCCTTTCTGAGAGAATGAGTTTAAAAGCTCTGGTATTGGTTCTCCTATCTTTTTTGCGGTGCTGGAAACCTTCTTGTGTCAGTTTATTATGCTGTGTTACCAGCACAATCAAGATTTTCAAGCAATGCCCGTTCTGTACCCATCTACGCTTTTTCTCTCAGTGAAGTCAGCAAGAACTCAAACCAGAAGTGGTAAGTAACTGATACTAATTTCTACTCTTTCTGAAATCTAAATTGGACACAACTTCTACTTCCTTACATAAAACCTTACATAAACCCCCAATGAAGTTCCTTGTTACAATGGCATACCACAACACCCAAGGTATTCCCAAATGTACTGGTTGCCTAAATGCTGTCTTTACACCTATAAACTGAATGAGGAACGCCTCCTGTTTTCTTTTGTCCATTTAACACTTGACAGTCTTTTGTTAATACAAAGAATACCCAGCCTTTTAGATGAAAAGAAAATCTAAAGACAGTTGCTAGTAGGGTTGTTACAGAGCTATTCACTTAATTCAGTGAAAAGTTGGCTAAACTACTTTTATGTTTTTTTTTCCCCTGATTCATTTGGCTTGCCTGCTCGAGTGAAGAATGTGTGTGTGTGTGTTCTTCTGGCTGAGATACGGAAATTAAAATTATTTTGTGGTTTACTGTTTCCAGGATCAAAATTAACCCACAGGCAGTAGCTTGAGGAATTGCGGTTGAAGAATTGATTTTCCTTTATGAAATTCAATCTGTGCTTCCCTTATTTGTCAGCAGTTGTTTCCTTTATTCTGCTTTGGATAATATTGTAGAAGGCTTGTCCGCCTCTGAACAGAGCATAGCGCACACACTCAGATGCCACAGTCACTTTGGTCACCTTTCTTTGTCATTGTGTATACAACTTCCTTTTATTTCAGAGAAAAGAGACTTAATGATATTTCCTCATTGCGACCATCAGGACCTTTAAGTGTTTCCCCATAAGTTAATTCTCACCTGCACCTTTCAAGTTTTCTTAAATTTTTTTTTTTGGCATCTTTCATGTCTATTGTGCTGGGAAATGTGACAGTGTCCAGTACAATGTTTCGTTTTCAGTTGGCACTCTTAAGGAGTGTTCTGCCTATAGTCTCTCTCTGTTGTTTTTTTTTTTTACTGTTTCCAAGGCCTGTTCTTGTTTGGTGTGAATTTGCAAGTCAGAAGGCTGCTGAGCTGAAAGACCATTTCACTTTTCTCGCCTTCACAAGAGACCACAGCTTCTTTCATTACATTTTCCATATATTTCTTCTCTCTTCTTGTTAGTGCTTTGGTTTTTATTTAATAGAGACTTTTACCTGCTTCTTTACCTAGAAGGGGTAATGCTTCCATTCATTTGTTCTCCTTCCTTCATGCTGTTCTTATTTACTGAAAGACCATTTCACTTTTCTCGCCTTCACAAGAGACCACAGCTTCTTTCATTACATTTTCCATATATTTCTTCTCTCTTCTTGTTAGTGCTTTGGTTTTTATTTAATAGAGACTTTTACCTGCTTCTTTAGCTAGAAGGGGTAATGCTTCCATTCATTTGTTCTCCTTCCTTCATGCTGTTCTTATTTATCTAGACTTAGAATCATAGAATCATAGAATCATAGAATCATCGAGGTTGGAAAAGACCTCTAAGATCATCAAGTCC
>NW_008794446.1:7012355-7032324 GCF_000699145.1 Aptenodytes forsteri | reverse complement strand
GCTTCATCCGCCCCTTCATCCTGGTTGGGTGGTCTATAACAGACTCCCAGCAGGATATCTGCCTCGTTGGCCTTCCCCCTCATCCTTACCCATAGACACTCAACCGTACCATCATCACAATCGTTGAGCTCTATACAATCGAAACACTCCCAATAACTTAAGTTATACTTAAGTTATACTTGCCGGGAAATCAAGAACGGTTATTGAGGGTTCAAAGCTATTAGCATCAGCTGAAAGGGAACTGACATCTTCCCATCTTTTTTTGAAAGAAATAGAAGAACAAGAAAATTAAACGACTTGTCTGTACAATTAAAAAGATCTGTCATAGAACAGAAAATAGAGCCCATGCCATCTGGCTAAAGTATCATAACCACACATTTATCTTTCCTTCAATCTCTTTCTCTAGTTGCTGCAATTACAGAAGAAAAATGTCCAGGTCATAAATCATTTTACCCTTTTAAATGTTAATGTTTTAAATATTTAAGCCTTTTAAAATGTTTTTAATAGCTTTACAGAATAGTTCCTCAAAGCTATGCCATAGTCACTGCTCCAGAACACAGCAATACCTCATTTTATGCTTTTCTACTAGGTGTTTCCAGCTACTAATTAAAAAAGAAAACATGAAGTATGTTGACAGACAGCAGTGGCCCTGGGCACAAAGACATAAAAACAATAGTAACGTGATGGCTATAGAAATGGAAGTAGTCATTACCTAATCACAGGGAAAGAAAGATAAGACTAGCACCAGAATCAAAGAACAGGAGAGAAATTTTCCTGTAGAAGCAGGAAAGATTTAAAAAATAGTCCCACAGAAATCAACTGGTTTGGTGATTTGATGGTTAATAGCAGGCAGATGAACCAATCCTTTGACAGTATAATTTTTTTCTAAGAAGAAATATAGAAAACATACCTTAAAATCTATCTCTTCTGGTCAGATAATTGGAAGTTGCTACAGACAACTAAGCAAGAAGTCATATTTTCTTATGCCAAATCCCAGAATTTCATTTAGCCCACAGTGGTTAATAAGGTACGCCTGAGCACTGTGAGCAGAACTTGCAGAACATGTATTACAAACAAAGGACGAGAAGATTTAGAAAAATTATCAAAATGTATACAAACATGGTTTATTTAAATACCTGCTTACCTGCAATCATTTGTCTTATCTTTCTTCTGTTTTTGAAGAAAATGGCCAAGAAAAAAGCTATTTACCCCTTTCCAGCCAAGAAAGACCAGAGACACCCACAGGCCCATGTTGCTGTGGAATCACCTTCCCTAACCTAGCCTGACTTCCTTATTCAACGTCGTTTTATTCAACTGGCCAGATTTAAAGCCATTCTTGAATGACAAAACACAACTCATGTGCCTTATAACTAAAACAACTTATGGCAAACCCAGATTTCAGTAAATACAGAAATTGATAACATACAATTATGAACTCACTCACCACTCCTGTTCTGCTGGCAGCATACCTCAACTGAAGAGCTCTTACTATATGCTTTTATCACCTAACTGACTGATGTTTGCATTAGTTTGGGGGGGGGGGTTGCCTTTTTTTTTTTTAATCCGGGTTATCTCACCCCCCTGTATTGCAATGAATCAAAGGTTGACTAAAGTAATGGATCATGGGTGGGTTTTCCTCTGGGTCCATGGATTTCAATGGAGGAGCTGCGAGAATCTCCACAGAGAGTATGAGAAGCGGCTGTATGGAGCAGGAAACTGTCATTACATGACGGGCTTCTGTATCCTTGCAAGACCTTGCCAATGATCAAGCTGTTCTATGTCAAATGCTTACTCAGGAAAGAAACAAGTGCACTAAAACTTGCTGTCAAATACAAATATTAGAGCAATGGATCTGCAAACACCTTCTCAGGGAGATCAATATTGTTATTAAGCTTCATATGGTTCAAAAGTAAAGACAAGAAGCAGACTGAATTCAAATCATCATGGAGTGTCTCTTGCACAAGAGAGAGAAAACATAATGGTCAGTATCACGAGCATACTTAGACCTTGAGAAAAGTGAGATCCCAAATCCAAACCTCAGCCTGGACACTGAGAATACAGAGAAAAGTGTCACCTTTTCTACACAGATGTGCCCATCACGGCCAGAATTCCCACCAGTGAAGTAGTGGTGTTGGACATTCCTAATTGTAAGTGCCCAACTAGAAGTATATTAAGTGGATCTGATTTTCAGAAAGCACCAGGTTCTCAAATTCAAGACTTTTGGCGCCTGTCATGTAAGCTGCCCACAAAATTAGGCAACAATATCATCTCTGACAATTGGCAAATGCTGTAGTTACTTCATCACTTCTTGAGGAGCAGCGGCAGTGAAGCCAGAGATGACAGTAATGTCAGGAGATAAGACTGCAATAGTGGGAAAGGGCAGTCCCTGACTGTAAACCAGAGACATTGGTGACAGCAGGGAAACTGTTAAGCTAATGAGGAAGAAACTTGAGGAGAAGTGTAAAAACTCCTCCATGCCAGCCCACACAGTAACTGCAGAATTACCCTTCCCATTCCTGCTACTAAAAGCAGTAATTTCTTAATCTTAGACTTTCAGACCACTAACAAAATAAAACAAATCAAACAAAAAGAATTAAAATGGAGTGTGCAAGTTTAGCAGTGGACCGCAGAGGGTTTTATTTCCCCAGCTAACGCTGTCAGGTACACTGTACATAGCCTCACCACATGCAACTACCGACCCCGCGGTGTCCAGCCCTGTTCAGTGTCAGTATGAGATATGCTCCAGCTCACTGAGTGCAGCAGCTCCTTGGGCCCAGCTCCATCTGCAGCTGTCCCTCAGGACAGGTGAGATGTGATCTTCTCTCCTGTAACATGGCTGCAAAAGCATGACGTTTCTCTAACCCTCCTGAAACCCTTTTTTTAGTTTTGATATTTTTTCTCCTGTACTGTTGATCTAAAGGGATAGCAGAAACATTTCCATTAGATGTAAAACATATGTTTGTGAGAGAAAATTGGGAAAAACGTTCTAAAAAGTCACTGTCTCCTGCTGACCATTTTTCTTGTCAGATTGACTATATTATTTCCTATTCCTATATGACTTCACTCCCTAGTCCCCTTTGCTCTAGATAATGTAACTTACTGTTCAAGGTCTATCTGCCTATGACAATTTTGCCTTTCTGTATGCTCTGTAATATATGTAAAATTGTGTGGCATCTCTGTGAATGCTTTGGGAGACCTTTAGCAAGTCTCTCTTTGCATTCCTTTTCCCATTGAAACCCATCCATCCAAAGCCTTCCAGAGCAGCAGTGCAACAGGGAGGTAGCAATATACCATTATCTGGAACACAAGTTTACCGTTGAAATGTTTTTTTTTTCTGAGTAGAAAGCAAAGGCACAATCTACTTTGTAGCCTGATCAAGGGATTAATATAGAGTATATATTACTTTTTCTGCTTGTACACCCTGCAGGTCTTGTGACTAAGACTTATAAGAGTGACACAGGTTAAAAAGTTCGTACTGAGGTTCTTCTCTTAGCGTGAAAACGCATTTCCTTAATTCTAAGGGCGCTAAGAATTGACATCATTAAATGAAGTTAATGGAAGGTACAAATGTTCTGCCTCCTTTGGAATAACAGGACACGGTTACCCACTTGGTCGTCTGGTTTTAGATATCTACGGTTGAAGCAATTTTAAACCGTGTATCTTGCAGGGTCAGAACGCAAAGAAGGTAAGCCAAAAGGAAGTGGCGGCTGAAGTAAGAGGTAGGATATAGCCTCAGAATAAAAGGGATCAGCACAGCGTATTTTTAGATACTTGAGAATGGGGCCCAAAAAGAATAAAACTGTGCAATCAAGGACACTGCTTCCCCTTCCAATCACACACACGCTCTCTATATTGTATCTAATCACTCACAGTTATGGAGTCATTTCCTTAGGAGTTCTAAGGGAATCACGTTTGGATTCCAAAATGTATAGGCAATACATGAATTTGATACTATAGAAACTTGCATCGGAAGTCCTTGATCAAAATACTCAGCACTACAAGTATGGTATCATTCTTCCAGTCCCTTCACAGTTTTCCACCTGGTACATTTTTCAAGGATGTATATTACCTTAGAAAATAAAGAGAACAGATACTAAATTGGCCTTGAACTAATAATGAATCCTTGCATGACTTCATTGTCACATTAAGAAATATACTTAAAGACAAATAAAAGGAATCTTGACTAATTTTATTGTTTTCTGAGAAAAGGCCTGCAGAAGGAAGAGTGGGTGGCTGAATAAGATCCCACAAAACATTCAGCATTTATGACATAAAGGCAAATGCGTTGACAAGTGAAGTGAAAACTCAGTGTGTTATCACTGAGTCACACGTTGAGAAGCACATCTGTGACACAGAATGTAGAAAATATCAAAAGAATATAGTATAATGCCAAGCAAGCCCTTACAGAAGCAGCAGAATGTAAAAGGCTTTAAAATCATTACACATAAAGAGTAAAATCATATAACAGCCGCACAATCTGGCACTCATGCTGTCATTAGGACAGATCGAACCAAAAAAAAAAAAAAGCCATTTAAAAGGAACCACTTGTGGACTGAAGCGTAACAACCAGATATCTCTGTATTTTGTATTAGTATTAATATCTGAAACTCCACCTTGTTTGAAAAATCAGTGTAGTTTTGAATGGCTGCTCTCTGAATGACTGATAATGCCAACTAGACATACGTTACAACAATACAGGCACTGCAGTTATATATATATATATGGAGACATGATGATTGTTATTTCACTTTTAAAAGTCACTATGCCCTAGGGCACAATTAACAGGCAATAAATTCCTACATGCTACCGAAGTTTAGAGATTAGTGTTTGCCAGTCAAAGCATGGAAACACATTTACACCTAATAAAATAAGGCTGATTAGCTGTTTAAATAATAGGAAATGTCAGTCAGGGGCCACAGAAGGCTATGAACAATAACTAAACCCATCACCAAAAAATTAACGTGTGTTTAAAGAAAAGTCAAATATTAAGCATCTAAAAGAACCTTAAATGTTTGCCAAATCATCCAAAAGAGAAGGAACTTTACTTAAGTGATGAAAACAATGGTTAGTGGTAGAAACTTACCAGAGTACAGTAGGGCATGTGTCACTACAGTCTGTGCACTTCTTTGCAGATTGATTTAGGAAAAGCTTTTACACACTGGACAGGAATTCAGTGAGAGTTTGGAGCGTAGTACAGCTTATTAGGACATGCTTTGGCCTTGTCCAGTTGTAGGATTGCAGATGATATCAAAGGGTATGTCTGAACCACAGGGCAGATGTACTTGGTGGCATGCCCTGCACTTCCCATCTCCCACCTATCCATGGCTGTTGGAAGATGCGCATCTCCCCACCGCCCATAGCCCTGTCCTTCTGTTGGAAGATGCGCATCTCCCCACCGCCCGTAGCCCTGTCCTTTGTAGGGAATTGAGGGCACAGCAGGAGGATTGGATGGCTACAAAGTCTTGCTCTAACATGAAGTCAGGATGCAACTAATATGAGCTCCCAGACCCCAAAACTGGAAAAGCCCAAGCCCCTCATTGAAATATACTGATAGATGCTTTGGATTTAGGACTATATATGCTCACTTGAAAGTTAGGTAATACAAGGAAGGAGGAGGTGGACAATAGCACTGGTGTGATATGCCACTCAAACCGACACATGACTTCTCTGTACTTGTGACTTGAGCCACTGCCTCTCTTCCTGAGAAGACAAGGATGGGTGCAGAGGCAGGTCTTCTACACATTGATACAGGCCAGGCAGCTCTGTTTGGTAGTGGTCAAGGATCAAAAATTGGATCCTAGCTACTGCCAATGTTGGAATTTGTCCACCCAGCTATCTGATTAGTTTTAAAAAAAATACTATAAATACTTTTCTGTTAGTTTTATCATCTTTGAGTGTTCTCCTCCTGTTTTCTCCTTTTTTTTCTCTAGCTTTGAATTTAAGAGAGGTTGAAGTAATCATTACCCAGCACCTATATAAAGAGACTAATAGCATACTTTCTGATTGATTTCATGGTTTGGTCTTCTACTCAGCACCTTTAATCTGACAAACTTAAGCTCTATCACTCAAATTAGAACCTACATCATGAAGGCATGCTTTTTTCCTGGTGTGAACCCCCAAATGCAAAATAAGGTACAACAAAAGTTAATTTTTGCCTGGAGTACTTGAGTTTGCCAAAATTCCACTGAGCACAACCCTCTCCCGAAAGCATTCAGCACCTTTCATGAATGCTAATGACCTTACAAGGGCTAGACAGTTTTGCAATGAGAACAATTTGTTGCTCAGCTGAGACAACTTGGAAAACATACATTAAAATAATACGTTGCATTAAGCAGTGACAAACTAAAGAATAAGTCATCAAATACAATTCTGAAACCAAAAAGGTTTTGGCACCAAAGTTCAAAGGCAGTTAGTGTTTGTTGAATTTGTGGAATTTTCACATTCTGGGTTTCTTCTTGCCCATGGCAGGGAGACAGCCCTTAGGCAATGAACAGAAATGATCTCGCATGGTTATGAATAAAAGCAGGACCTGCATAGTACTTGTGATATATGCTTGCTCTTCTATATTGTCTGCTTTGCAGCAGTATTCCCTTGCAGCACTGAATGATAACCATGCGCTGTATTAATAAGAGCATATCCAGCAGACTGAGGAAAGTGGTTTTCCCCCTCGGTTCAGCATTTATAAGATAAAGCTGAACTACTGTGTCCAGTTTGGGGATCTTCAGTACAAAGAGACAGACAAACTAGAGCAAGACCAGTAGAAAGGCTACCAAAATGTTTAAGGGGATGGACTACATGACATAGGAGGTGAGGGTGAGAGAACTAGGTTCATTCAGCTTCAGAGAACAGAAGCCTAAGGAAGGATCTGATTGCCGTCTACAACTAATTAACGGGTGGCTATAGAAAACAGATTCTTCTCAGAGAGGCAAGTTGCAGCTGGGGAGCTCTTATTAGATACAAGGAAAAAAGCCTTCCCAATGAGGTGCTCAGGTGGGAGAAGAGGTTGCTGCAGAATCCTCATCCTCAGAGATAATCAAGGCCCTGAGCAACATGGTGTAATTTCAAAGCTGACCCCATTTTGAGTGGGGGAGTGGGTTTAGACCAGATGAGGTCCTAAGATCCCTTCCAAGCTAAATTATTATATGATTTACAAGATCATGACAGGAAGACAATGTGAGGAAATATCTAAACCACATGATGAAATCCAGTTTAGTTTCAGTGGCATTTAAGCATGTGTTTGAATTATTCCTGAAACAGAATCAAGAAATAAATATAGATGCATGACGTAGAGAGATAAAGTGCCTATATATAGCTTCAAAAATTCTTGAAGAGGGGAAGGATGTTCTGCCTAGCCTGCCAGATTGGAACCAAGGAGACCATTTGTCATTTCCAACATTTTTTATAGGTTTTTTTGTGATTTGGGGCAAATAACTTAATCTCACTATAAATCAGCTGCTGACTTATTAAGTAACAGGATAAATCCATTAACACTTAGATATTTGTGAGTCCTTCAAATAATACTAAAATAAAGTTCACAAGTGGTTTCCAACAGGGCAAAGGAGAGGATGCATCTCCTTAAGTTCTGAGTCATCCATCTTAGTGTAAGACAAACTGTGTCATAAGAGCGTCATTGACAGCAAAGCTAGGAGGTTTAGCTCCAGCATAGGCATCTATCATGTAGACATCTGCATTTGGTTAGAAGAATCTCACCCAGGAAGCTACGATGCAAAACTGCTTCCTCATGCCAGAAGCCTTCAGATGTAGCGTTAATCAGAATGGAATAAGGAGTAGGATGGATGTTTCTTTTCTTCAGTCTCTCAATAATTGCACTTAGTGAGGGGTTTTTTTTTCACTGTTGCCAATAATACCTTGACAAAAACACATTGTAATCTCTGTATTAAAAAACCTAGGTTATAACAATCATAAAGCTGCCCCAATGACTTCCAAGAAATAAACTTCTGGATGAAAGACAAATGGTTCAAATTAAACTTGGGTTAAATATGAATGACAGTTGGGAAAAATATCTTCGGAATTGTCCTAGGACAAGTACATTGACTGCTTACATACACAGAGATCTTTGCTAGTCCTTTAAACAGCACAAATCCCTCGTACTCTTCAATTTGCACTGCGCTCTTTGAATGCCAAGATCACCACAAAAATGAGACATGACTTCTTCCATATGATGTTTAGTAGATACTATATCCTGTGTTTAAAACTGGTGGTCTGTCTGCCTGCGCTTTCCACACATCCCAGTGCGATTATTACTTCTCCAGGTGTGAGGCAGTAGGTGAAGCAATATATGTGAAGCAAAAGTGAACCTCTACCACAAGCCTGAGTTCAGTAAAAGAAAAAATCCATCTTAGAGCAAAACTCTTCTCCAACTACTTTATCACTGATATAAAGGTATGGAGTTCTCCCAAAAGCAAATTAATTTACCAACTTATTATCTGCTGCCACGTCTATTTTCCTAACCATGCTTCTAGAAAGTCCCATCTCAGCTCTCTCTTCTGACGTCTTCCACTTTGACATTCTTCCTGGAATTACAGTTAGCCTGACTTAATTTAATTAGCGTAAAGATGATGTACACATGTTCTGCCACAGTATTACTTACAGTCTTATAAGCATGTGTCTATATCCCCAAGGGCATCTTACTCTATGTCTAGGGTATTTTAAATCCACATCACTCAACTATGACACAAAAAACCTAAAGGCTGTAGGGCTGGTCTACAAACTTCACCTCTTGACCTTTCTTATGCTTGGACTGTAAACATGTTACAGTAGAAATTATGTTTTCATGCTTTCTATGTACATTGCCTAGCACAATGTGACCCTTGCCCAATATTGGGATGCCTGCCTATTTTACACTAATACAAATATCAATGAGCAAAATCTTTTTTTGTGTAACAGAGAAAACCTGCATGGGAAGGACATGACTTATAGTTTAAGGAACCAGCAGAATCTATGCATTCAAGGATAAGTAAAAACCAGGAGAAAAAATGATCAAAATCCATTGTCATTGCTGGCAGATCTTAACGACGGAACGTAATTTAAAATGCTTAAAACCCATATTGATTTGGTCTCAGGAAAATCATAAGGTAGATTCAAACAGATAAGAACAGCAAATATATCACTCTAGCTTTTCATCAGATTCTGGGCTGCTACAAGGTCTTGGGCAATCCCACTGAACCAGTGTGTGTGAAGCGTGTGGGCTTCCTTACGCCGCTGCCTGGTTTCCTCCTCCCTGAGAACAATGCAATGAATGGGACTGGGAGGGCAGGAGAGCATCCAGCCTTGGAGGACAGCTATTCACGCTGCTCCAGCCAAAGGCCTGTCAGCATTTCCACTCTTTCACACGCATCCCAACTTCAGACAGGGATTACGTCATTTTAACCACTTTTCTCACATTTAAAAAAGTCAAAATTAGTCAAAACAAAAACAGCAACCATGTGTGCTCAGGGATGTGAGCGGAGAAATAAGGATAAACAAATCTGCTGTCTTGCATATCCTACCAGCAGTTCGTCTCAGCGTGATCCTTAAAAACAGCAGGGTGCCTAGCCTCAGCTTTTATCAAATAACATTTATAGGACACCCCACATTCCCTACCAGTGGACCACAAAGAATCAACAGGGAACTAATAGGCTGTCCTTTATTTTTGAAATGTTAGGGTCCAGCTTACTCAAAAAATACTATGATGTATTTTCTTTTGTTTTGTTTTATAGCATGGGAAAGAATGAATAAGAAGTGACCCATACAGGCTTAGTTATGAACAATTACAGTTCGTATTACAGGCATGTTTATGAAAACAACAGTGTGTAAGGACAAGTACCCTTCAAAATCACAGTTCTGCATCTGCATGGACACATGAAGTTTGCTGTAAAGTCTGTTTTAAGGGAGTGCCAGTTTTTCAGTATTGGAAGAGGGAAGGCAGGCTCTAGTATGTCTAGACAGATGTGTTCAGGGATGTTGTCCCTAGACAGCAGAGGATATATGGCCTTTAAAGAGGACAAAGATTGGCTTTGCTATAAAAGAACAAGCCACTTCCTGGAGAGGAAGATGCACTGATTTTTTAGGAAAATGCAGACACATTGTGAGCTCCAAGGAACAGCGATCTAGAGAGGAAGGAAGAGGCTGCGATGTGAGGACTAAACATTACCTACCTATAAACTTTGTAATTAAGGCTCATAGCCTGTTATAAATGAGTCTTTGTACAATCTTCACCTAGATGACAAGAAGCAAATGCTTTATTTTATGTCTTTATTGGTTTCCTCTTCTGCTTCTCTCCTGCTTGAAGAAAAAAAAAACTTGTAAAATACACCTGTAATATGGATTTCACTGCTAGTGAGGAGGAAAACCAAGACAGAATATGCGTTTGAACAGAAGCAAAAGGCTCTTCGCTCAGGAAAAAAAGAAAGTAAGAGACTATAGAGATAACCTGATAATGAAGGGGGATTTCCCAATGAGGTGCCATGACTCCATGCTTAGACACTGACTCCCTGGACTCTCAAAGTTTCAGGGAAAAGTTGGTGCTGTTACGTTCACACAATTCATATAGAAAATAGGAAATGTTTTCCAAAATTTTAAGAACATATTTTGCAAAGTCAGCAATTTACATTTTGCTACAGGAAAATTCTCAGAAAAGCAAGAAAAGTATGTGAGCGGTAGACAATGGAAAACTGTTTTTTAGCTTTCGTATTGCAGTAAGTAAGCATGTAACAACCTCCCTTTGGCTATAAGACTGCTATATTCTCTAATATTTTATTGTGAGTAAGCGCAGATATAGGTTCAAGGAGTTCTCTTCCATGATTCCTGCTGTGGCTTTTAACATCTCAGTAAATTTATTGAGCTGAGTTTCTTTCTCCATCATTTTCCTAATGATGGAATTATTTTAGCAATATTATGAAGACTAATGTATTATCATAACTCAGTAGCTTGTGGTCTTAAAATGCTAGGAAAGGAAGTGGGGGTTAGGACAGATGTAAAATCCTTTGAACAGAGAAATAATCCTGAAATCTACTCTTCTCTTTCTTATCACCTAACATTCACCTCTTATTATGTTCAAATATGCCAGATGGTGGTTAATAATAGATAAGTGTATCTAGAATGAAGGCCAAACACATCATTTCATGCTCCTTATCTCTGTAATCTTCATTCAGAGGAATTCTCTTCTTCTTCTGGAATCTGGGGCAACTTTTCTGGAAACTGCAGCGATAGCAAACTCAGTAAGTTATCAGTTCCCGCAACATGGGTGAGTTGTGGCTGGAAGAAGAGCAGATGAAGATATCGACTAGCAGCAGATTTTTTCCATAATATCTGTCATTAGACTAAAGAAAGCATGAGCTCACGGCACATTGGGTATGAAACAAAGGATGAATAACTTCACAAGGCTTTAAGGAAAACTGCCAGAAAAAACGTGGGGAAACGTGGCATTGAAACAGAATAGTAGATTAATGCATTAGCCTCTCATTGTCAGCCTAGTAAGAAGCTAGCTGAGACTATTAATGAATTGGCGGTCTCCATTTAGTAGACTTTCGGGACATATCTCAAAAACTGAGTGCAATTTTTAGTCTGTCTTTGAAAATCACCCAGGAGAAGTGCAGAAGCACATGCTTTAGGCTGGATCTGAGGTCTGCTTCAAGGAATAAACAAAACATTTGGCAGGCAGAGCTAAATACGGGTAATGTAAAATGCTGAAGTACACCTGATGTCTGTAATCTTTTCTTTATTTAAAGAATGGAAAAATACTAATCTGTAGAGCTTTGGAAACACACTGGATATGTTTTGTTTTAAGAATTTTGTGACCAACACTGGTACAGTGTAGTTATTGCCTCTGCATGGTAGCTGCATGTGAGGCCTGGTGCTTTAGTCTTGCGTTCATAAAAATGGGTGTGAATTAAGAAAGAATATAAACATATTCAAAAATATCTCCTGTACTGAGGGAGAGAATAGTTGAAACATCTTACCACCCAATCCCAATGCTACTTCTCAGCATATAATGAAAATTAAGTTGTTTCTCTTGGATACAGAGCAGATCCACATGTCACCTCACGACTATAAAAAGAAAATTCTGATCTCCCTTAGCCAAATCTTGTGCACTGAGAAGCTACAATACAGCACACCTTTTAGGGCATGATCCTTATTTACTCTCTTTAGACAGAAATATCCCAGAGGAGAAGGCTCCAGACACTCTTCCTTCCTCTCTTTTTCAAAGGATTTTTTTCATCTTTTCAGGACGGTCAGCATGCTATTCTCAAAAGCTATAGCTTTTACCACAATCAGATTTAGTCAGAATCTAAAGAGAAAATCAGATTTGGAAAAAAAAAAAGAAATCATAGTTTTAACATAGATATAGTTGTTTATGAGATGTGGTGTAGATCCAATTTCTATCTAGAGCAGAGCCCCCCAAAATGAGTAGTCTGCTTCAGTTTTCAAGCAGGCTGAGAAGGTACAACATGGTAGCAAGGTTGAATGGTAATTTTGAAGAAATCTGTAGAATTGGAAATGTCTATTTCCAAGGTGGCAGAAAATTTTAAAAAGCTGAATGGCCTAAATTTAATCATCTAGGTAATTTTCATCCTCCAATACTCAAAGAATCAGCACAGCAATCACAAGTCTTACAAAAAGAATTTTCAATGAATCTTACAAATTTGTATTGGTTCTATCTATTGGCTAGTGGTATACCTAGGAGCTATAGTTAAGAAAGAGAGGGAAAGGATATTCGAGATAACAATAGAGTCAATAATCTGACAATAACAATAATTTTAGAATAAACTTTGAAGGAGAGGATAATTAGACCTTGGGTAACTGGAAAATAACATAGACTGAAAAATGGATTTTTCCAAGAGGAGGCAATATAATATCCTTCTTTGATTGTGTAAAGGAGGTTTTGAAAACAGTAAGTACAGCTCTCATCTAGCATAATTCTAGTTTAGCATTTGATACAATGTCACGAGGAAAAATATTGTTTAAGATGGAGGAGAAGGGTGTTAATGGTAGAATTGAAATTTGAATAAAATATTACTCAGAGGGAAGACTATAATGAAGTGCCTTGAAATGGGATGATTTAGGATATATCGGACTTCCTCAGGGACTGTTTTTAGGATCAGTCTTATTTAATATTTCCGTAAGTGATGGTCCCACAAGAAGTAGGAATATGTTAATGAAAGTGGTAGCCCAGAAAGCCAGGAGGTCTTAAACCAGAGGAACATCAGACTAATTACACACAGATTACATTAGAATAATAGAAATGTAACAGAATAAAACAAGGTCATGGACTAGAGATTAAGAACAAGACTTTCCGCAGCAAACTAGGAGCTTGCCAATTAAAGATCTCAGGTGAAGAGAAAGCCTGAGAGTAGCCTATGAAGCACTGGTGTGATGCAACTATGAAAAAAAGCAAATGTGATCCTAAACTGTATTAGGAGAATTGTATTACCATAGCTGTGCAGGCACTGATGTGACCGCATCTGAAACACTCTACAAAAGTCTGACTACTCGTGTTCAAGAACTGTAAAATTGGAGCATGTTCTGGGAAAGGTTACTGGGATTATCAGAGGAACAGATGGTAGCGTGGAGGCTCCATGTCCTCTTCATGGAGGAAGAATCATGCGAGCTAAAAGCCACCAGAACAGATAGGTATAAACTGTCTGTAAATGATTTCTGCTCAGACGTGAAGTTTTCATGACCAGAGCAATGAGGTTCCGGTACAACTGCCCAGAATAAGGAGAGTCAGGGAAGAATGAAGAGGAATGAGATCAAGTTAACTTAATATGCAAGTTTATGAAGATGTTATGAAAATAATTCTATAGCACGGCTCTTTGTAACAGCAGTGGACAGGACTCAGTGAGCCAAGAGGAGCCCTTGAATCCAAATGTGATCCTATGTCAACCTCCCTTCCCCCTCCGCGTCTCCCTTGAGCCCGTACATTACTTTGATCTGCCCACTCTGATCCTCCACCACAAAGGTATTCACACAAATTTACTCTCAGAGGAGGATATGACAGTCTCTCTTGAAAAGTCCACTGTATATATTTCCCAAACCCTTTCAGGACTGTTTGCTCCTTTGAATAAACAGCTTGGGGTTTGTTTTTCCGGTAATCTCTTACAACTTAAAAAAGTCCTTCTGAAGAAGAAACCACACGAGTTTTCGCAGTTCATTTGCATCTTCTTTGTTCCAGCCTAAATCTAATTCTTTAAAATATTGACCTTTTTTTTAACCTGGAAGGTCACTCTGAATCCAATTCATAATCTTCCTTTACAGAAAATGAGTCTGTAATTTCTTCTGAAACTAAAAATAGAGAATTTGCCTGATAGTATTAACTTAATTTGCTTCCTTTCTCTTTAGTTTTAGCTCAATATGTTAAATAACAATATATTAAATAACCTTTACAACACTGTAATGGCATGTGCTTCAATAACTTTGTGCAAATAAACTTGTATCAGCTATCTGCTCCGACATTTTTTACTTAGAAGTTAGAGGCCTGCCACTCTTTGAATTCATTGACAGTTTCTGTCACAAGCATTACCTAACGTTGCTATATAAACCAAATAGGAAATCTCATTGTAAAACAAAGTTCCAGCAGCACACTTTCAGCATCTTTCAACAATAAAGCTGAGCATAGGAACATGATTTAAGCTATTAGTATAACACACACAACAAAAAAGTAATTCATGTCATAAAACAGGTAGCTGTAGAGACTCAGAATTAAGAGATGCAATACAAAGAGCAAAAAAAGTTAAGCCCATTGTGTGGAAAATCTACAGTAAGGAAGTATGAATAAAATCATCCATGGAAAATGTATAATCACAGTTTCCAGAAAAATGAACAAAAATAAAATTCGTAATACATTATTTTCTCCATAGCAACAATTAATTAACTGCCAACACCCTTTACAATATAATAGCGTTGAATTTCATAAAAGCTTTTCCTGAAGAAACACTGTAATAGTTCTGTACAAAAACAACGTTGCTGTTTTGCTCCAGCCTTGACTCGGTGAAGTCCACTCCGTGGGATCATTGCACCCGTGTGGAACCCTCTGAAATTCAAGCAAGCTCTCTACAGGTGTCAGGGTCTGCATACAAGCTGCTTGCTGTAAGCTGCGACTTCTGTTTACCTACATGCGAGCAAACTGCAGTTTTCTCTCAGAAATGCGTCATCAGATTCAAATCTAAGCCCAAGCTTGGCCAAAATTCAGGAGGCTCTAGACCCGCTTCGGATTTTGCTGGCTAAACCTAGGCACCCTGGCTCACATCCTGAGGAGTTCAACACATAATTGCCTTTGAAGATTTGAGCCTTAACTATTTCTAAGCCAGCCATCACCATGCCATCCATGTGGCTAATGATACCATTCTTAAGCAGCACACTGTGGCTGGATCAGAAACTTTGTCACGCTTTTGTTTTTAAAATGACAGAAAAAGCACATGGAGAAAATTTTCTGTTGACGGTTTCTTACAGGGAAAAGAAACACTGTTTTTAGTGATGCATATGCTGAAAATGTCTGTTTTCTGTGCGAAATGCCAACTTTTCAGTTTGGTGATTACTGGCTCATTTATTGCCTTCAGCTGTAAGAGGAAATTAAGGTGACTTCTGATTATCTTGCTGCTTAATGGATATGGTTATGAGTCAGAGCAGTCTCAGACTCCCCTTTTGCTGCTAGGCATTTTGGCAAACTCTTGGGTGATTTTTTTCCTGCACAGTAGCAGGAATGGGAAGTAATGTTCCGTTCAATTCTTTCAGCTGTGACTACTATTATTTTCAAGGTTTCCCTTAGGAAGACACTCTCACAGGAAACGTGCTCTTAGTCTCACCTATATGTGCGGGGTGGTTATGCTTCTGGGAGGCAAATCGCTCCAGGCTAAGGGGGAAGATAAAAATGTTTTTTTCTGTGAAGTCCCGAGGGACTTGGTCTCAGTGCCAAAAAAAGAGTTTATGGAGCAGTGAGATCCTGACTACGTGAACACTGGGTAGGTTAAACATTGGACTCAGGCTGAAAGATTAGTTTAAGAATCACATGGTCACGAGGAGGTAATAGAGTTTACTGAAAATAGCTATTTAGCCATTAATAGGGAAATACTCCTACTGGCATTCCTCCAGGTACTGCCCATGTAGCTTCAGCTGTTGCATATACATTGCTTTTTATCTTTCAACCCTGTTTTTTCATAGTTCTCATAGCATTGCGAGTGAAGAGAAAAAGTACTCAAAATCAGCCACAAGCATCTAACTCCCAGCTAGACTGAACAGAGGCAGCTGGCAAGCGCCGAGGAGGAAGGCAGGTTCAGGGTGTTTGGCTACTGAGCATCCCCTAGCGACTGGCTCTTCCCATTACAGCCTCCTGCTTTTCTGAGTCCGCAAAAGGGGCGCAGAGACGAGAAGCCCAGGTTTCCCAGAGTCCCAACAACGGATTACTACAAATAAAGAAAGAGTACAGATACCAACCCGAGACTTACAAAAGCACTGACAAGCTACAAAATAAGTCATCGCTTCAAGACAACAAGGACCTCTCTTTAATCCAAGTACGTAACTCGGACTAAAAAACAACTGGCATCCCTTGTTTGACCTACCAAAACAGGAACTGAAGGCACTTCTACAGATATACCATCTTTTCACTTAAAATTAACTTATGACTTATAAATCAAATAATGAAACGAGGGATTTTTGGTATTATTTCCCCACTGGATGCTGCAGCATGTTAAAAAAGTTTACATTTCATAGAGAGATAACAATGTACTTTTTTCGGTCATCTATTGGACCGCTTGCTGCATTTGAATGATGAGGATGGGCAAAGTTTGACTCAAGAAAATCATGCAAGCTGTGGAGTTTGCTGGTAAACAAACAGGAAAAAATCATCTGCTTCGGCAATATGTGGGATTCTTTTTTTTTTTTTTCTCCCTGCAACAGTAACTTTTTTTCTAAATACTTTCACCAGCTTCAGGAAAGGGTGGGTTAGAGTCAGGGGTTTCCTGAGCCTTTTCAGAACATGGTTTTAACGTAGCCGTGTGTTCAGAAGAGCCCCTAGAGAGTCTTGTTTTGGAACACTCTGACGCCTACACATTATTATCTTTGCTACGTTTTGCAGTTTTGTGTGAAATTTATTTTTAATCTTTAACAAAACATGCCCCTGTTTATCTTAAATTCAGAAAAGGTTTAATAATTTAAAACAAAATAACTTTTTAAATAATTAGATTTACAATGAATGCCAAAACATAAAAGTATAAAGCAAGTTAACAAGAAAGGACTTCTCAAAGATCAAAGAAAATGTGTTTATTTGATTTGATTAAAAACAAATAAAAAGTACTTTCACTTTAACAGGTTATAACTGGCTGTTGACAGAAACCAGTGAAAGAGTTTCCCAGTCCCACAGGATAAAGGTTTTCTTCTGATAGAGGTTCACGTACTCAGAACAGATTGCCCACTGATACGTCAAAGGCATTATATTTTGAAAAGCGACAAAGCTGCATCAATATTAAAAACCGTGGATACAAAGGCAAGTTTCCTTGGACAACATACTCCTTTTGCTATTGTTAAGTAGGACTGATGGTGTAAATCAATGGGTATTTCTATCTTCCATCCCTCTATACACAAGAAAGCTCTGGGAATGGGAGAGGTAAAAAGTACCATTTAATTTAGTGGAAAGGCAATTATTAGCTCAAAAACTGCTTTAACATAGCAGTAGAGTTCCCAGAAGAGAGCTGGCTTCTGTAGATCTCCCCCTCCATGGACAGAGGAGGCTGGTATGCGGCAGCCTGTGCCCGGCCAGGCATGCTGTGCCTCTGTCATGAGAAGTTTCGAGTCCACCAGGGAAGTCTCTCCCCGAGGCTTGAACAGAAAATGTACAGACCTCTCATGAAATGATGCCATGCTAGGATCCAGGCAAGAAAAAGCTAAGTAATTGAAACAGGAATTTGCTTTAAGTCATGCTGTCTAAAACTTTGTTTAACGAGGTTTATGTTTGTTAATACCAATTTAACTGCTAAAAGAGCATTTGAAACACTAATCGTTTTTTTTAAAAGAGTAAACGCTTTCCTCATTTCTAAAAGATAAAAGAATCCATGGTCTAAAGATCACTTGAAACCGCAGTGAAATCCCCCAGCTAAACCAAAAAGACCAGATCTGACGTTCCAAAAATGCTGAGGTAAAAAACATCCAGAAAATATTTAAAACGTTCATACATTTCAGACCTCCTCTACACAAAATGACGAAAAAATAATTCTTAAAAAAATAATAATTTGCAGGTTATCTTTAAAAGTGACATGTGAAATTCATCATCCTAACTTTACAGAAGTAATCATTTTAGAGGAGCGGTAGTTATTTTCACACTAATTTTAGAGTGTCCACATACTCTTTTAAGTGTCCACATACAAGAACAGCCTCTTTAGCAACCACAGTCACTGCATCTCACTTCCCACCCTGTTATCATCGGCCTGGAAGCTGCCTTCAGACAGACTATCCAGACCTGCATGCCAGCAACACTCCCTGGCAGGCAGGCTTCAGCACACAGGGCCCTGCGTGCCGGGGCTGCCGCGCCTGGGGCAGTGCCTGCGGGCTCCTGTCCGCACTCTGGTGAGCCCGGTGCTGGGGGCAGCCTTGAAATCATCTGCTACACAGAGGGCAGCCATACATACTGCTTCTGAGCAGTCGAAGCACTCATCGCTCACCACATGCTCTCATTTCTGATCAAAGGTTTGGTCAGCCCGACAGTTGCTCATGTAACTCCTATTAACTTGCAGCAGGGCCGCAGGGAGGAATGAGATACTACTCCAATCATCCACCGTTGAGATGCTCACTGTAAGATCATTAAAACAAAGCTGGTTGTGAAAGAAATCAAGCCTTGCTCCAATTTAAAATACTTGGTAAATTGATGAGAAAACATGTGTGTGATTTGTGTTTATGTCTGGAAGTTTTCCCTAGCGTGAAAGCCTTTAAAGGAAAACCAGATCTTTCTTGCAATGTATGTTCTTTTATGTTATGCAGCCTAGACCGTGGATTGCAGTGATGTCAAAAATGTACATGGAGTGATTGAACCCTGTCTGTGTCCTGCAAGAATGACTTTGAAAGTTAGATGTTTCATCTCTACAGTCATATCCTGATCAACAAACTCAGTCAATAAATAAATACATTTAGTGACAAACCTAGCTTTTTCTGTAAGCTGCCGTTAAACAGGAACTTGATTTGTTTTTTGTATTCACATCTATTCTATAATAATGAATCCAGCACCACAATATCCGAGTACCCATTATAATTATAAGATCAGAGAAACCTTTGTGGTACCCGTTTTCCTAAAAATGGTTAAAAAACCCCAGTTCTCCATTCTCATTCTTTTGATGTCTTTGCTTTAAGCCTGAATACAAAGGGCCAGAACTTTGGTTGAGAATGGTTTTTTTTAAGCAGTGAACTGATTTTGCCCAAGAAAGAGGAAACAGAGTATAAAGCATATGACTTTTTCAGTAATTTTTTCCAAAGCCGTGTGCCATTAAAACATATGTAAAATTCGCATTTAAATATTGCTTTTTGTGCAAGATGTGGTGTTTATTTGTCACATATGAAAATTGTATCACCAATTTGGGCAATTTGGGGCAAAATCTTAAAGGGTTGAATGAGCTACAGGTCTCAGAATAAATATGTAAAATAGATGCGCCAGATACACATCTGGAGCTACACATTGAAATCCGTGGAAAACTTTCTCATGATTGTCGGAAAGTCTTACAAAGTTTTTTAAGTGCAAGCTAATATTAATTCCGTTACCATACTGTTATTGTGTTAATACCTGCCTACTAACACAGCAGCTTTTAGCCACCATTCTCAAAACTTATTTCCAAAGATTAACCCGCTGCAGGCCTGTCCCCGTCGGTCACTGGGAGAAGATCAGGACCCTCGAGGTCCTTGGTAGAGCAGCACACCCCGACACCTCTCACCCCCACAGCGCTGCCCAGGGAGGCTGCACGGCTGGCCCAGCGCCCGAGGAAGCATCGCCGCC
>NW_008794446.1:6987685-7012256 GCF_000699145.1 Aptenodytes forsteri | reverse complement strand
CGTTCCGCTACCTCAGGCTGTCAGCACTCTGACAGCGTTGGGGTCACACCAGCTCTCAGCTTTTGCTGCCTGTGGCCCACTGGGAGAGGACGGGCTTGACCAAGAGAAGAACCCCTCACCCGACACCACAACACGGCCGACCCGGCCCACTGTGGGAGGCCATTGGCCAGCTCCAGCTCATGCTTGGGGCCAGGGTGGTACCGAAACAGCTGGGTTTTGCCGGCACGTGGGAGCAGTACGGTCAGTCTATGAGCAAGAGCCCTGGGAGCAGGCAAGCCACGGCCAAGGAGGGCACAGGGCCCGAGCGGGAGCCCTCGCCCCTCACACCACCTCACGGCATAGGCCCCCCGCACCCCCCTCCCCGGCTCGCTGGCTTCCCCTGGCCGGTGAGTCAGCAGCAGCCGGAGCCGCCAGGTTAAAAATATACCCTCAGCCTCCCGGCAGGCAGAAGGGTGAGGAGGAATTTGGCTGCGAGGCGAGGCGTCCCTCGTCTCCCCCCCCCCCCCCCGCGCGGGCCGGTCTCGGCATCGGCGTGGGGCTTAGTTACCGGCTGGGGTTAAGCCATGACACCCACCAACAAAGCAATTCCAGAAGCCCCCTTTGAGCAGAAAGCTCTGCTTGGAAAACCACCTTCCCTGTTTTATGCTATTCATGTATAAATGCATAATACCCGCTAGGCATCGTCGTGGGCTCTCGGGGCCGGGAAGGCGCGAAGGGTGCGCGGCTGCGGTTAAAGCCCTTCTGCTGGGAGCGGGGTGGGACGGGGAGGCCGAGAGCCCCGGTAATCCCCAGCCGCCCGGAGCCAGGGGCTTCGTGCGCCGCAGCCAGCGCGGCAGCTCCGGCGGAGGGAGGTCGTGCCTCTAGCCTTTGTGGTGGAGAGCAGCGGTGTGACGGACTGGGCACTGGCGTGACTTGAGCGCCTTACTTTTTGGGGATATTTCATGGTTTTCTCCTTGCACTTGACTTTCGCTTTGATCTTCCCTCTTGTCGCATCTTCCAGGCAATGTATCTCTTTAACGCTTTCTCTTACAGCAATCTCCGAAGGTCTGGTCAGCGTTGAGTACGTTAGTTGGTAGATGCTTTATATGCATGTCATAACAGGTATTTTAGGGTTTTCTAAGAGCTGTTAGGTTGTTGACAGTTAACACGTTAGTACAAAAGACCTTAACTTAAGCATGAATTTTCTGTTGGATCCGACAGTGCTGCTGGAGGACACTCCTGCACTGAACAGCCCATCACTGTCACCTTCCAGAATTTGTTATACATTGGCCTACTGGTGGAGCAATTTGTATGAACAATCCTAAAATCAATTCAATAAAATCAGGCAGGTTAGCATGGAATTAGTGGTCTGGGTTAAGATGGCTTTACTTAGTAAGTCTGTGGAGGTGTGTTTTTCTGGTCTTCTGCTACAAGTTACTGTTTTTCCTTTGCTCTTTCAGTTACCTGGTATGCTAGACCACGTAAATACACCTTGTCCTCTTTATGGCAGCCTTAAACCATGAATAAAATCAATTTGATCTTACTCGATTGTGTCTGTATTGAAGTAAATGAAGGAATGCTCAGACGTGTTCCTTTCTGTCCTGTCAGCTGAGCATGACCTGCCTTCTTCCTTTCCATCCCTGCAGCCCAGGGTGGGAATGAACAAGGGGTAATTGCGAGTTTAACGGTTTCAGCCAGATCCAAAAAATGCGTTATTGGTACCTTTAACTGTTATCAGACTCTCTGAAAGGATTATAATTTAGTGTGGGGTTTGTGTTTTGGTGGTTTTTGTTTTTTTAAAAAGAGACTTTAAAGTCTAGGGCTTGTACATGAGTAGTTTAAGGAGTCTTTGAACACTTTGTTTCATTTGCCTGGCCTAACGGCCCATACAAAAGGGGTCTAGTTCTGTTAAAGTAATCCTTACTTTTTTTATTCCAGAATTCCAGAGGCATTTCTTATCTCTTGAAGGATAGCGTCCCAATTACTGAATTTTCAGCTTCAGGACCATTTGAAGGTTATGATCTTCTGCGTAGAGGGTATACTTTACTTTTTCTTGTTGAATTGTGCCATAGCCGATGTTGAACTTCAGATATAGGAAGAAAGTATGTGTTAAATGTTGGCTTTTTAAAGAAGGTGCTTGGAAGGTGTATGGCAAAAGCTATAACCTAAATTGCACATATTTAATCAGATTGCCTTTCAAGCATGAATTTTCTCTGAAACATCACTTCAAGAAGTAGATAACATTAATGGACTTTTACCTGTGTGATACTGCTCTTTAGAAAAGAGATGGCAATGTATTAATAATTATGAAATATATGCTAGTTTTAATATACGTGTATATGAGTGTGCCGTAGCACTGTGGGAAATGGTTGATTTCAGCATTGGTGCGAAAAGTAAATATAGTAAAAATAGTGGGTTTGGGTTTTGTCATTTTATATGAGTGCAAGACTACGTATGTGTCTTGGATAATGAATCTGAAACAAGTTAATGGAGTTTAAAATGCGGGTAATACCTTCCTCCCCCATACCTGTATGTACAATATTCAGTTGCAAAAGCTTGGCGACTTCTAAAATCAGATACCATGGTAGCTTGGACATAATTAAACCTATGATGTTTTAATTTATTAATATTTTTCTTTATTTCTGAAGGGGGTCAAGGAAGAAAAGCTGTCATTCTGTTTTGTCAAACATAAAGAAAAAAGGATGCCTGAAATCTAAATTATTTTTCTTCTGGTGGTGCTGTAGTTAGAGGTCTTACTTGCTGCTTCACTACTAAGCTTTTTTTTTTTTGGTAGTTCAAACTGCTAATTGTGTGTCTCTGTGGGTTGATGTTTGTATCTGAGATTAGTTTTGGAATGCAACTTAGTATCCTGATTAATTTGAAGTTCAAATTTTTTACTTGTATTTCTAGCTTTACAAGTGTGAAAAATGAATTGTTGCCCAGCCACCCACTGGAGTTGTCAGAAAAAAATGTAAGTACAACAGCAAACGTAGCCGTCTTCACTCTTAACTAATTATGAAGTTTAAATTAACAATGTGGTTACCTGGACTGCTTTTTGCGGTAACAAGTAATGAGCAGGGTCTTGCCTTTAACAGAATAAAGGTGTTCAACAATAGTAACATTTTATTTATACAAATAACATCGTTGGCAAATTCGTTTAATGTTAACCTCCCACTTGTGACTCTTCCCATTTCAAGTATGTAAGCGGGCTTCCAAGTAGGTAGCCAAGTTGGTAAGCTTTAGTCATCTAAAAGTTACTAAGCTGGTTGTGTATGCAGCCTCTGTAGTTAGGTGGGGGGCACACCTGTCACTTCTAGAAGGCTGATCCTCCCATTTTGTCTATAGGTTTACCATATATCTTCATTTTCAGACTTTCAGTCTGTGAACACGTAAATACTTTTCATTAAATTACTTGATCCCACTTAGAAATTTTACACATACAGTTTGTCATAAGTGTATGCAGTCTTGTCCGGCTTAGTTATCGCTCATGGACCACTTAAGAGTGGTCTGTGGACCGTAGGTTGAAGGGAAAGGGAGACTAGACTGACAGCTTTGGCTAAATAGCTCGTTGAACTGAGTCTTGTCTCTGGTACCTGTTTTGTCATCACAGAAGATCTGATGTAATAGAATGTCCTGAAGCAAAGGCAGTATTTGGATATAGTGTTCCAAATTGCTAAGCTAATCAGCATGACGAGGTCTGAATGTAATGTCTAATGTATTCTAATTCTAACCAGTGCTAGTGTTGTCTTGAGTTAAAAGGATGATGTTAATGTGACACCAACTTCACGAGCTTATTTATAAATACTGTAAATGTTTTCGAGCTATTTGTCAATTGTTTTTTTTTTAACAACTGACTACTATAACTTAGTTTTTAACTCTGTTCTTGCTATATAAAACCTGCATAATTAAAAGATTACATGCTGGAGAGAAAAAAATGCACAGAAATTAAAACAGACAATGTGTTCCCCTACGAAGTGTGTGAAACTTTTAAATTGCTTTTTCCACATACTGTTTGGTTAGTTTTTCTATAAATTTATGGCCGATTTTTCTAAGAATTATTTTCATGTACATTTGGTAGGTTATTCAGGTAGCACTAGTAGAAACCAAATCTTTCTGCTACCCAGATAAGGACTCCTACCTTTATAAAATAGAAGACGTGGAAAAATAATGTGACCAGAATTGTAAGTTTGGGATGAGGCATATAAATAGTATTTTCTGCTAACTTTTGAAGAGCATTCAATGTAGGTTGTTATGAAGAAAACACGTTATGCCTTTGACTTGTATTCTCCTGTTGGTTTTTGAGATCCCTTCACATAAACAGGATGATATTCTCATACTAGTAGGCTTTTGTCATGGTGATTGAGTACGGGTTTTAAAATAAGAGATTTGTATTTTTTGTTTTACTTTACAATACTGTATTGTGTCAACATTACAGGCATGTAGTCACTACTATAAATGCCAAATTTGAGACTGGATTGCTCAAACTTAAGTTTAACATTAAGCATAAGTTACTTTTGTGTACTTCGGTATTCGTGAGCCAGCATTTTCACTAAAAGGATTCTCTACTAAATAGATTTTCTTTGTCTTACTGATCAGTTTTAAAGCAGTTGGTAAAACTATGAGCTTTCTTTTGCTTTTTGGATTCATACGGAGTGTATGTGGTGCTCTGTCTTCCTACTTGATCAGAAAAGAAGTATTTCAGGAGTTTTCAAATAAAGTCTTTGATGGCTAACAATAACATCAATTGCGGCTTTCAAGTTTGTATTCTTACTTTAAACCAGACTTAGCTTCCAATTCATGCTGACAATATTGTAGTAAAGTAGTGCAAAACTACACCACTTGGTGGTGGTACATGTCCTGATTGTCAAAAATAACAAAATAAAATTGCTACTATTGATTTGTAATAAAATCCAGCAAAAAGCAACTCCAGTTTCATAAAACAAATATTACTGCATCACTATCTTTTTGTGTACATTTGAGACACATATGATGGAATCACTGAATTTTTACATATAAACTTAATAAGCATGTTCATTTAAGTAGGATGTCGCAAACCTCTTCTATGGCTGTAATTGAAATAACTTTTTCTAAAATAAAAAATCAATGTTGTTTGTGATAGTTCCAGTTTAATCAAGATAAAACAAACTTTGCCACACTGAGAAACATTCAAGGACTCCACGCACCTTTAAAGCTGCAGATGGAATTCAGAGCAGTGAAACAGGTAGGCATTTTTATCCAACTGGTATAACTTAAACCACTTGAAAAAATTTTTATCTCGGAATGTGCTTTCAGAGAGACATCTTTCTTTGTTGAAATACCTTATGTTTCCAAAAGAAATTATTTCATTGGACTGCTTTTATTAAAACCAACCAACCAAACATTGCAATTAATAGTTTCCAGGACAGTCAATATGCTGAAGCCTTTCAGCTGCTGTTCTTTTATTGGTTACTTGGTGAAGTGGTAACCACTCTAGCTTTTCCGTGGACTAGCTTCTTGAGAAGAAGCTTGTAACTCTAGCTTTTCCGTGGACTAGCTTCTTGTAAGCCTTCAGAGAAAAGCAGGAGGACTTGAGTATTAATTCCTAAAATTAATGCTCTCCTCTGAACGTATGACCTTCATGGGAAGGAATCCCTGCATCTGTAGGGCAGAGACTTAAGGATCTGAAGCAGGTAGTGATTTGGGAGTGGTTATAGAGGTAGTGTGAAACCTGAAGCAGAGAATTTGCTATGTGCTTATTATTGTTCCATAGCCTTTCTTGTAAGATTAGGGGAGGTCTACAGGGAGTTAAGTTCAAAGATTTTAACTCTTAATTGGGAAGCTGAGTCTGTCTCCTTTTCTGTCTTATCACCTAGGATGGAGAGTAACTGGAGGGAGGCTGACTTTGTCCCTTAGGAAACATAGAAAGCTCATTGGTCCTAGTAGACTTTTTTTGGCTTGTTGAAGGTTGTAAAGCTATTAAGAGTTGTTTTTCCAAGTGAGTTGGAGCAATTTTATACTCCCTTCCAGTGGATCAGGTGCTACTGAACCACAGTGAGCTGCATTAAACTTGGCAGAAACTACTGGTCCTGAAGAGGTGAAAGTCAAACAGGGTGTATGAAAACATCCCTTGATCTCAGCTGTGCTGTCTTACGAGGAAAAATCTTTTTCCTAACTGTTGTTAGCGTGTGGCAGAAAATGAGGCAGGTGAGGATATCCTGCTAGTGTGTCTCCACAGGTATTCTTGGGGGATGGAGGGGGAAATATGGTGATTAGAAGGTTTTTCACTGCCAGCTTCATGTTAGATATACAAGTTCTCTTGTGGTTTAATTTCACTTTTCTAAAATATTTACTGGAATAGTGTATTTGAACTTCTGACAATTGTACCAGTAGTGATTATGGAAATCTTTGACATATTTTTTGTGTAAAGAGATAGCTACTTGATAATTTTATGGTTGTAAAATATGTTCATGGTATAACTGAAGCATCGCTACTGGTAGTGAATGCAATTGTTAAGTACAGATGTGCCATTCTCAGAATATTTAGGATCTGAATGCTGTGTGTACCACTTGAAACTTTTTTGTAATACTGTGGGTGAAGGGTACAGAAGAGAGTCTTCTTGAAAGTAACTGGGAGTGGACTTGAAGCTTAAGAATTGGTGGGGAACAGAGAAATAATTATGACTTAGGTTAATTGCAAGGAGGATTATGTTTAGATGTGAAAATCAATATAACTCTTCCACTTACATTCCTGACTTGTGTCAGAGGTGTAGGAAACTTAGAACGTGATTTCCAAACGCTGCAGTATGTCAGTTGCCCAACACTGACCTCAGGGTGTTGATGTGTTTGTTGCAGTGAGCCTCCCCAGCTTTATGTGATAACAGAGGAGAAAAAAACCTACTTTTTTTTAACTACACTACTTGCTGTAGTAGCTACACTGCAGTGAAAGCTACAAATCTAGTGAAAGGCTGTTCTTTTCACAACAGAGATAAACAATAGAAGATGGTGGTGTTAGGTAGGTTTTGCTATCTATGTGTGCCAGTAGTTCTCTTATTTCATTGTTGTTTTTGAAGGAAGAAGTGACTTTGCCAATCACTTCTCTCAGTTACTTCAGACTGAAAAATCCAAATATAAACCTCCTTAATTTCAGACTTGTAGAAACTTGAACTCTTGTTGTCTTTTCACAGGTCCAGCGTCTCCCATTTCTTCACAGCTCAAACGTAGCACTGGATACTCTGAGGGGAAATGATGAATGCATCGGTTTTGAGGATATCCTTAATGGTAAATACATTCCGTTTTGAATGTTATGGAACCATGTAAAGGTAAAACTTGGGAACTGTGAAGTTCTTTGCCTCTATGGAATAAGAGAATTAAATGCACAAAATACAAAGAAAAAATTGAATTCCTGAAGGCAAAGAAGCACTGGGGGAAGGAGAAATAAATGTGGTTCAGCTGCTAGTTGTGTGGAAATTACTCTGAAATATTGAGAAAGCCAGTATTTGCTTGTAGGTTGGGTTTCTAAAGGAGTGGAAGATTATGCACTTAATGTTGTATGCCTGTTTCACCAGAAACTTTTGAACTACTTCTGCAGATTTTGACAGGTGGAGCTTACAAAGATAGAAAGTTTTTATAAGTTCTATAATTAAAAAGAAAGAAAGGCTAGAGGAGAGATACTGAACTAATGAACCAGAGATGTGGCAAGGGAAGGCTCCCTCAAATTAACTCAACAGTTTGCAGCTGTGTGGTGGGCTACTGGCTGACAGTATGTGTGGAATAGAATAAACCTGGAAAAATAGTTTAAAAAAATAATTTCTTTCTAGCTGGTAGTTAAGGACATGGAAGGAGGCAGAGGGTATTTTGAGGTGGGATTGGAGAATGGAAAGAGCCAGGGAGATAGGAAACTGGAAATAATGGAGGGGTAAGTGGGAATCTAGAGGCATGAGGTAAATCTGGGATTATTTTCTGGGATGGGTTTACAGGAAGCAAGGGAAGGAATCTTAGGTTATTGTGGTTCAGGGGGTAGAGCAATGTCAAACAATTTATAGGAATTTGGTTATTAACCATTGCTCACAACAAGCTGTTGCATATTTATAGAGTGCTGAGGAGTGAGCAGGTTAAAAGCGTTTTTGGTAAGGTTGTATTTATCAGCTGGGGCTGGATTAGATAATTTTGGTGTCTCTGGAGGAATCAAAGGCATTAATATGCCTTATTTACAGAAGGAAAACACTCCAATACACCCATAAAGAAAGGTGTATTTCTTTCAAAGTGCAGTCACAACCTTTTTTCTGGCCTTGATTTTTTTTTTTTTTAAATTATGGAAATGACATTCATACTGTCAGCATTGGTATCTCTTGTGTCCTCTGTACATTCCTTGATAACATTAGAGTACAGTGGCTAATGCCAACCATACTTTACAGAATGGAGGAAATCTCAGAGATATTTAAGGGCATAGAATTTCTGTGAAACTAGGCAGTTAGGTGGAGAAGAGAAACCACAAGTACATCCCAACTAACAGAAGGGCTGGAGTGTGAGCTCCTATTGTGCAAAGAAGTTGCACTGGAAAAAGATGTGGGGCACCTATGAGGAAAAAAGCTTCAGTAGACTTGAGTTTTCTTAAACACAAAACTCAATCAGCCTTGAGATTCAAGCTATAGGAGACTGCTTATGTAGAACTGGTTGGTTTTACTTGAAGTGTGTGCGTGTCCTTATGAAACGCTGTTCCACTATAGATGTATTTGTTATCTGATGATTGCTTTGGATAGAGACTTAGGAGTTACAGACCTGCATTGTGCAACACTGTCAAAAATCAGTAAGAGTAACTGTTGCACTAAGGATTAGAATGAAGGGAAAAAAGAAATGGTCATGTTCATAGTTATTGTTGGTCTTTGCAGCTTGGTAAAAGCCTCATGCCGTTGACTTTTTTTTTCCAGATCCTTCACAGAGTGAGGTTATGGGAGAACCACACATGATGATGGAATACAAGCTTGGTTTATTGTAACAATGTACTCCACAAAAATGTTTTGTGCGTGTCTTTATACTGCAGATCTGAATACATGATACTAAATTGACACTCGCGGTGTTAAGCAGTCCTTCAGTTACCACTTGCCTTCCTTGATGAAAAGGCACATTAAATGTTTAAAGTCTAAATTGTTCTGTGCTTATTGTCAATTATATAAATGTCCTGTAACTAGGTAGTTTAAATAATGTCTCTTCATCCACTGCTCAGGACAGTAGCTTCTTAACTATGGAAATGCTATATATGTATACAAGAAATCCAAAAATACCCATGCATTTTAAAACTGATTACTGTCGGTAAATGCATTTAATGGATGTTCTTGCAGAAGAACTTTTTAAGGGGGAAAAGAAGGTATTTTCCATTGAGTAACTCTTTGTTCATGAAAATTTCCATACACTTTTTAAACTATTGAATAAAAGTTTGCTATAAATGCTGTTGCGTTCCAAAATATATTTAATCATAAATCAAGAATCTCTTATCCGCAACACTGTTTGTGGTGTTCCTTTTTCCTGCAGTATCTTTAAAGATCTTTAACTTCTGCACTGCCAGTGGAATCCTGCTACATACATTTTGTCCCCCCCTGTTGACGGTTGTTCGTGAGTGCGCCATTAAGGTTTTGTGTAGAATTGGAAGTATCGCTGTAAGGAGGGAGTTAAAGGTCTGGATTTTTTCATCTGTGTCTCTGAGAGGATATTCTGATTCCTGAAAGTAGAAGCAAGTTCCACTTGGAGTTTAAAGAAGTGTTTTAAAATCCATTTGGGAACATGATCCAAAAGAGCACTCCTAGATCTAGGTATTTTAGATTTCGGAGATTAAGAAAGAATGCAGTGCCTAATTATGACAGTACCTAATAAAGCTGCTGCAGTGAGAACATGAAGATACAGTGGTACTAGATGACAAATACAGAAATAATTTTTTGTGGATTTACCAAAATCAGACCTTAATTAAGGGAGAATGAGACACCTATACTTAAATACACCTTGTGAAGCAGCGGGCCACTGAGAGGTTTTTTGTGTGCTTAAGTGGGGGATGGGTGTGCGTGTGTTATTAAATTCAGGGTTGTAACAACTATTTTCTGATGTCATACATGTGCATGTATCATATATAAATCCTGCAAGGCAGCTAATATGATGTGGCATATTAGGAGAAAAAGTCTGTGGTTCAAAAGATGTCATCTCTTGTCACATGGGGGGAGCTTGAAACAGTATTTCTAAGACAGGAACTGTCTTTATTCAGCAGGTTTTAATGACTTGGTTAAACTGCTAAGTGCACTCAGTGTTCTGTTATAGATAATTTTAGCAGAAATGTTGCTATAAACCTCTTTTCACAATCTCAAACATCTCGTGCTTTTCAGTGTGCTTAAAGGTGCCACAAAATCCCTATCCATGTGTGTGAAAGCTTCTAGCTTCTGTCCTGTAAATTTTACAGTGCTTTTATGTGCATCTATTGCAAAACATCGCAGCAAAGTGAAAACATTGAGATGACACAGTATGAGACACTTTACTGGTGGTTTTATTTGGTTTTATATTTAAGCTTGTTTCATTTAAGAAGTGAACCTTCTAAAATTGTCTTTCACTTGCAGAGATTAGAGGCTTGTGCTATGAAATACAAGCTATTTCATTTGTATTTTTTGCCTTAGTGAGGTTAAACACAGGACCAATAAATTGAGCATGCAAGTGTAGACCTCCTCGCTGTTTTGTTTTCCATAGCTGTCCTGGTTTTTCTGTGAGCTGATATACTTTATTAAATATCAGAATTGGCTGCTATTTTATAATTGACAAGTTTCTTGGCAGTTTTGTATAAAGCAAAAGTAAACTGCTGTTATGAAGTAAGCTTGGGGTTCAGTAGGTTTTGTATTGCTCTAGGCTCAGGCCAGAAAGGCTGAGGGATTACCTTGCTAGGTCTGGGACAAATTAAGGTATGGGCATGCATTTTTAGGAGGATTTTCAGGTCTGCCTTCCTACCAGCACTGTTCCAGAAATAGGGGTGCAGAAAACAGGGAGCCCTCCCATAGTTGTGCACAGTTACTGGTACTTTGTAGCTCCTCGCCTCCAATGTATCTACCTAGTTGGCCTTTCCTGGTGTTGGTTGAAAGATGTATTGTATTGTATCTGAGCAAAACTACGCTCAGACAAGTAATTTAGTGGAATTTCTCATTAGTGCAGCAAAGAGCAGACACGGATTAGGAGGCTGGACGTAGTTTCTAGGTGGTTTTGTTCAAGGATTAGTATACTTTATTATAATCTTGAGTGAGACCAACGCATCTCCAGAGCAAGGAAGCTAATTTTAGGGGCTAGCCAGGCTGGAAAGCAAATGGTATGTGTAAGAGGCACGTGCAAGAATTTATGCTTTTAATAGAGTAATGGGAGTCAAAGAGGACTGAGGCAAAGAGCTTTTGAGATAAAAAGGAAGGGTTGCACTTGCTTAGCGTTGCAGTGGGTTGGGCTGGGGACTGCTCTTCCTGGCCCAGCCCCTTCTCCCTAGTACATACAAGCCTCATTCTGTAAGGCAGGTGCTGCAAGTAGCAATCTGCGGAGGCACGCCAAGCGAGGTGTGCCGACAAGTGTAGCTGGGACAGACCCTGCCTTGGTCTCGCATTGGACCCAACCTGGGCAAGGGGAGGAAGGTGCTTGCAGGGTCCCCTGGTCTGACAGGTGCAACACAAGCCCCCGTGCTGACTTCTTGCGGACAGCAGTGCTGTCCCTGCCTCCTCTTGGTGCTGATGTTCAGGGCAGCATCCTTGCCTCCCTCCTCCTCCTGTGCTGCTGTTTGTGTGTTATGACCACAAAAAATAGATGACACCATAGTGCTGCTGCTTCTGTTTACATAAACATTCCTCCACCAGTCATACTGTTGGCTGTCAAAGAACAATGCAAGAACTAAAAATACAATGTAGTTTAAAAAAACAAACTTCATTATTAATTTCTGTCAAAATAATTTGCATTTACATACAAATAGAGCAACTACTATAAACTTGGAAGATTTTGATTTAATAATCTGAAGCACACTAGTACCTGGTTTCCTCAACTTGCGCTGTGCTAGGCACTTTAAAAAAACACAGTTCATATCCTTCATGTATTTTGACTGAAACTTACAACCAGTTCTAAATGCTGTGTCTACCAGAAATACTTTGCAAACAGCAAGTACTTTGTACAGCAAAATCAAACCATAACAAAGCCATTCCTGAAGTGCATGTGCATGTTCTCATTTGGGTCAACAGAATGCCACTGCAGAATGGGCTTGCTTTGTTGCTACCTTCTGAGTGCTAGCAGAGGTGTGCACTGAAGAAGAGGAAGTGAATGCACACACCCCTTCTTCATTTGTTTTACTTTTTCCAGGCAGTTTTGTGTGAAATAGTTAATTTCATAAAGTGTTACATAACTGCATAATGAAGAGGCAAAGAAGACAATGTAATCTTTGTGCTGAAATCCTTTACATCGGTGTTTTCTTAATCTCTCTACAAGTACTCATTATGTTTTGGACACACCGATTATTGTAAAACTTGGCTCACTTCTCCAATGAGTTGGCAGCAACTTGGGCACCTCAAGGGAGGAGAGTTAAGCGGTTTTATTTACCGGCTAGTGTCTAAACTAGCTAGGAAAAGCTAATGATCTTTAATTGCCAACATCAGCCTTGGTAGTTCAGGACAGAAGTGTAAGAGCTGGCTATAGTTATTAGCTGCAAATATTCATTCCTCCTGTCCTGGATAAATGGCACTGTCTTCACCAGTGATGGGTAGGTAGTGGTCTCCTGGATAGTGCAAACTCTCCTTTACCTTATTTGAACCCTCTTCCAAACTCCTCTGTGATCACGATACATAGCTTGGAAACAATGCTGTCTTTCAAACAGAAAGGATCTACAATACCATATCCTCATGATGTGGTACTAGTATTTTTTGGTGGAGTACCACTGAGAAGTTCTGCAGAAGTACTCTGTTCATATAATGGATATTAATGGCTGTAAGCAGATTATTGATTATACAGCATAAGCTATGTCTGTCTGTATTTTTATCCTATGCTGTGTGTATGTGAAGTCAGTTCCCATATCATAGTTGCTTTCCTAGAGTTTTCCTTCTGCGAATGTCAACCACCTTACATTATTCTGATTTCTCTACCTAATCTGTTTTAGGGGAAGTGAGTCACTTACAACCTGCTTGTACTTCCAGGGATCAGAATGGTATTGGCTGTCAAACTCTCTCTGAAAAAAACACATGGGAGTGATCCTTAACATGGTGTTATGTTTACACTTCTGCTGTGTTGTGCATTCCAGAAGCTAATACTCTGGATAATTTCTACTTAAAGATCTCAAGCAAAAAGGTGAAGAGTCAATGCAGAAACTGATTCTAGGTTTGGCAGTCTCACCAGTTTGCACTGTGGCCCTGGGCAAGTCACTTGTCGTCTCTGTTGATTTCTCTCTCTCTGCAACAGGGAGGATAATATCTAGTATGGAAGGAGGTTCTTAGTAGCATTTGTAAAGTGCTTTGAAGATGAGAAATGCTGTTCAGGTGCTCATGATTTATGCTGCATTCATTGCAAGATGATTAGATGCATGATTCAGATTTGGTCATCTCATTTCAGGGTTGTTAAAAAAATAATCAAAGATCCACTGAAAAGAAATGCTATTACAGCCTTTCACTAGAGGAAACATTTAAGCTATGTACAGCCAACTTACTTAACTAGAAAACAAGAAATATCTATGGGAAAAAAATAGAGGTGTCTGTATGCAGTCCCTATTATATGGAAAACGATAAAAATAAATGTGCAATATGGCCTCTGCAAAATGTAGGCATAGGCCTAACTTCACACTCTGCAAGCTGGAAATTTTCTAAGTATGACAGTTCTGTGTGAAAATCCATTTTAAGAGCTAAGTCACAGGCAAGGTCCACACATCATACATTAAACTTGCTCAAAAACTCTCTGCTAACTGCAGAGCAGTACGTCTACTTACAGCAGGCAAATGTGCAATATGGCCTCTGCAAAATGTAGGCATAGGCCTAACTTCACACTCTGCAAGCTGGAAATTTTCTAAGTATGACAGTTCTGTGTGAAAATCCATTTTAAGAGCTAAGTCACAGGCAAGGTCCACACATCATACATTAAACTTGCTCAAAAACTCTCTGCTAACTGCAGAGCAGTACATCTACTTACAGCAGGTGCAAGTACTGCCTCCAGTTTGGTTGCTTTCTGAAAAAAGTACCTTTTAGTTTAGTAATTTTAGACAGGTTTGGAGGCTTCACCATTAAGACAGGCTTTTTAAGATGTACACAGTGGACCGCGTCCTCAGCTGGCATGAGCTCCACTGGCTTCAGCAGAATTGCCAGCACCCTCTGAGTTGATAAGCTTATCCCTGTCGCCCCAGTTAGAATGATACAAGATGTATCACAATCCACAGCTGAAAGAGTATCATCCTACCTTATTTTTTTTCTTCATGCTGAAAGCAGCATTAAAATCTCCATTGCCAGCCTATTTGCATAGTTAAGTATAAGAGCTAGTTTTTTCAAGTGCTAAAAAGAGACTGGGTAAAGAGTGCTACCAATTTAGTGCTTATTGCTGCAGGGCCACTTTGAGATTGCATCTGTAACTCTTGTGTTATCTCTATTGATCTCTGTATGACATAACGGTCTCTGCCACTGCATGCCAGATTAGAAAACGCAGGTAGGTGAATCCTCCGTTCAACTGTCAGCGCTCTCTATACTGGATACTTCTTCAGGTACAAGCAGAGCCAAGTCCTCCCCATTCCAGCTTGTGCACAGAAGCCAGCTGTAAGACACAGATAAGACAGATATCTTTAGCTGAGATAGTTAAGTATAGCATGCTGATTCAGCACCAACACACACATCCGATAGCTCTGTTACAGCCATCTTCTGTAGCACAAAGCTGGTGATGTGTCTTAGTAAACAAAAGCAATGATGGTACTTGCCCTTATTACACAAGTTAGACAATATCATTAGTACCTATCAAAGACAGCAGTAAACTACTATGCCTGATTTATTACAGACTGGAACAACTACCCTTTCTGCTCTCAAATAGTAACATTGCGTGACACTCTCAAAAGAATGGTTTTAGAGAAAGGTTATTCAAAGGGTGGGATATCTGAGACACTAATGACAGAAGGAAAAGAAAAACAACTTCCAAAAATTTACGGTGATGATGGACTACAGTCCTGATTGCAGGGTGGACTAATTGGTGGTAAGTATCTGTTGCCTTTTGCACAGAATAGAGTGCTTTCTTAACAGAAACTTTCTCTATCATACAGCACTGAACTAAACTAAAACTGATATTTAATAAAACAGAAGTATTTACTGGGCCTTTGTTAATATAACTGAATTCCTCAGTTTTTTATTACTTTACTGAAAAGTATTCTCCACACACAGCACAAGACCCCTTTGCTTCAATTCCCTCAGGTCTGAGACCCATCACTACCTTAGTCTTAAGTTACCATTAGTGCAGCTTCTCTGAATAGACTGTGTAAAACACTGTAGTCAGGCAGGCACAGACTTGAAATTATGTGAAATGTTATAAATATACAGCATTATCACTGCCTATTAAAAACTTAAAATGCAGCTGATGTAGAGATAAAAGGTGACTGAGGTAAAGCCTAAGCATTAGGAAAAAAGATAGAAGTCTCCAGCAAGCGTACCACCCTCTTAAGAAAAACAGCTTTTTTCCCCCTGAATATAAATCTATCTAATGGAAAGTGATCCTTCTGTCATTTAGGTCTATGTTCCAGCATCCTAAAAAGACATAATTTATATTGGAAATAATGTAAAGTGAACTTCGCTTTTGTGAATACTCATGAATAATGACCTTTCGCTGTCAGTATTACTAGATGGTCAGTAGATATGGTTAGATGCAAATGCTATAGAGGCATATTTTTTTAAACATGTCTAGAGGTTTATTCATACGGGGCTTAAAGTTAGTGCAGATCTTTTACAGATTTTGATGGCACTGGGTCACAAGGTACCCATGACCAAGGACTAGGACAGATAACTTTCCATTAAATTCACTGGGTCATTGGTCATGTTTACAACCCTCTTTAGCATCTGGAAGAGCTCAGACTGCAAAACTAAGCTCATGCCTTTCAAGTGATCTATTACTTTTGTTCTTTGTCAAAGGCTTTCCTCAGGGACACGTGTGAAATTCTCAAACCAAGGGAAGGGACGCGCATGCAGTCAAGGGTACAGTGTATCCCACTAGTAGTACGTTCAGGGTAGATTTCAGCTTGGTGGAATTAGGTGACAAGTACACAGCACGGAGCTGAAGGGAGGTGGCGGGATCAGGGCCAGACAGGGCTGATGATGGAAAAACTCCAGCAAGGTGTAGGGGAGTAGGTGTTGAAGAGGGAAAGAACAGGACACTACAACTACCAGCAGCTGCGGAGCCACTCCTCTCAGAGACTGGACACAAGCCTCACTGAGAGAAAGCAGCCCCCCATAGACTGGGCTCCCTCTCTCCGATCCCCCCGGGGAAGACACTGCCATGTTCCCTGGTTTCAGCTCTGCCCCACTCCTAGCAGCCGCTTGTACCTTCTATAGGCTTGCTAGGTATAAGCAGTTCCTGAACTGGGTGGAAGCTGGAGGGAAAGCTACACACGAAATAAGCCAAGCACACTAGAAAATATTGAAGTTTGAGAACTACTGCACTAAACCATTCAGCTTCAACTCATGTCAAAACAGAAATTACCAGTAAAAGCAGTCAGAAGCACCCTCCCGGTCCGTACTTACCACAGGACAGCCAGTGGAATTAGACAAAGTCCTGCTGATAAGAGGAAGCTAAAGCCTGAAAACCATGCAACAGTAGCTGCATAGATAATATTAAAAACTGAAAGTGAAATAGTGCCGGTCACAACTTCTAAACAGGCAATACAAGCAAACACAGCACCTGCCAAAGACAAATGGATGAATTACAAACAAATCAAAATAAAACCAAAACCCCTTCAAAGTACTGAAGTTTTTAAACTTGTTTTGAAAGATCTATCTATCTACAGTATTTTAGCAAGTGGGCAAGTAACAAGCACCCAAGTATCATATGTCTTTGCTATGGGAGTGTCTTCTGTGGAGACTCCTACAAAAGACTTGGTTTTTAAATGAAAAAAAAAAACAACCCAAAACAATAACAACATTTCGCTGATGGAAACTATTTTTCTTTGCTACTATTCTGTGACTGTACCTACTTTCTTGAATCTGCTTATCACATGAAGTTCAAACTGTTCATCCTCACTAACCATATTCTGCACATGTCCATCCTTCACCCCTTCCAATTCTCCTCTCAGTTCTCATTCTTCCCTTTCTTGTTTCTTCCTTCTCTAATCTTCACTCTTATATGCGGAAAAGGCTCTGATCCAACAAAGACTGCTGGTTCAGCACCTAACCATCTCCTCCTCATTTTTGAAAGGAAAGAAACAACAATTTTGCACTGAACTACCCATTGAGGTGGCAGTCCACCCCATCAGTGTCTTGTTGAACACATTTTTCCAAACCACATTCATATTCACGGGACCATAAACAAAATCACAATAGGTAAGCAGAAAAGGATGACAAGAAGCAACCTGATTCCTTCATCAAACTACTTAAGTAGCCAAAGCCCTGAAGAATGCCAAGAAACTGCAAAAACAGAGGTATATGTTAGCACAGTCAAGTACAAAGAGATCTTTGTTTTAGTGTATAAAGGTATGTCTTTTAAAAAATAAACCCAAACAACTCAGGAGAATGCTTCTAGAAAGTATATGCTCCCCAAAAGCAAAATATGGGATACTAGAGTCACATTTTGAGGCTTGACATGCTTTTTTCTGTATTCCATAAGGAAAGGACTTTGAGAAGTAATATGTTATATCTTTTGGGACATGTTTAAATAGCCACAGGCACCCGTGAAGCCAGGTACACAGCTCAGGATCCAAGTCTAAGTGTTTTCAAGTGCTCTGAAGGTTGACCACCTACTGCTTACCTTTCTAAATCATTACGTGTGACATTGACTAAATAAGAGAAGTACATCTTTCTCTGCATGTCAAATACTTGTGAATGTAGAAGCACTTGTGAAATCACATCTGTATAGATCTTGAGCATTCCTCTGCTTCAAGTTCCCCATGGTCTTTATTTTTAGAGCAGTATCTCCTTTGAAGGTTGAAACTTGCAGTAGTTTTTAAACACAACATTGTTTATATTAAATTCAGAATCAAAAGCCATTAATATAATGACATAGGGTCATATTATATGGAACTTGAAAGACAAGCAGTCTTAAAATACCAATACGTATCTGTTTGTTTAAAGGGGATCTTGATGCATCTCTGTTCTGAAATACCGTATTATTGTATTGTTTAAAAACAAATTCTACTCACCCTGTTCACCAGCGAGAACCACTTTTGACAGCATGGATCGGAGAACAGGAATAGGCATAAAGCAGAGCAAAGATGGCACTCTTACTGTAAAGCAATGGATCAGTCATGAGACACTGAAGTAATAAAAATCCAGAATTTTACAAATACATTGCAAATGAATTAGTCATATACTTTTAATGCTCAGTTCCCCAAATAAAGGCAATAGAAAAGTCAAACTAGAAGTGCACTGATATACTTTTAATGCTCAGTTCCCCAAATAGTAAAAGGCAATAGAAAAGTCAAACTAGAATTGCACTGAGACACAATTATCCAAGCACAGAGAAATTAATAAATCCAATATAGCTGTATGGCACTAAAACCAAATCATAAGCAAGTAATTCCATTCTCTTTCCACACACTTCACTTTTAATTAAATCCTAAATCAGTCTGACTCAACCTTGTATAATTTACCTTTCTATGACCCTTTCAAGATGGTACGTCCAATATCTACCAACTGTACTCACTACAGATAACATAGCAGTATTTTCACATACATTGTTGACCACGGAACAACTGATTCTGAACTCACCTAAAAACATAAGCAGGGTAGTTTTGGCAAAGGCAGCCATGACCATTCCTCCAATGTAAGAAAATATCCCGATAAAGACAATATAAATTTCTTTGAGACATTTAGAAAATAAGTAAACTCCTAAAAAACTGGTCAGAGAGACAGAAGTGAACGCAGCTGCTCCATATCCAATGTATACTTCATTCCAGCAGAGTGGCTCATCCAGTTCATACAGTGTAAAAAGCGAACTCCCACCAACCATAGTAAACAAGTAAGTCATAAATGTAAAAAGTAACACAGTGATTAAAATTCTCTTTTTATAAGGGGCAGTTTTAAAAAGCATGTACACTCCAGAAAATGTCTCTCTCAGAAGTTCTTTACAAGATACTGGTGCCTGGTGCTGGAATTCAGATACGCCAACTGTATCTTCCAGAAGAAATATAATATAGATAATATTAACAACATGAAGCAGAGATGCCGTCACAAATGTCCATGTAAAGCCTATTCCTCTTAGAAAGTAGCCAGATGACAGTCCTGCCAATCCAGATACAACTCCAAAAATCAAATCCACCACAGCTATTCGCGTTGTCTTCTGCTTCTCATCGTGACACACGTCTGCTATAAAAGCAAAGCCTCCTCCAAGGAAAGTTGCCGCACTCCCAAACAGTCCAGTAATAAATGCAACCGCAAATAGGATAGAGAGTGACAAGGAAAAATATGATATTACAGTGAGGCAAATATCAGCAATCAAAGCTCCCACTGATGGTAAAACTAAAGACCTTTTGCGTCCCTGGCGATCCCCATTAGCTACAATGACAAAGGCAACTATAAGGCTGGGAACTGCCCCAGTTAAGTCCAACTGCATATTAAAAACAGAGGCTTTTTCTTGAACTTCCTGCAAAGAGAAAACAAAAAAAATCATAAATACTGTAATACATTTAAAAAAACCAACAACTATATAATTTATAATAATACTACACTTACATAATGATTAGGATGCAACAATGTATAGCACAATACATCTTTATATGTTATAAATTATTATAAAACATTATATACAATATCGTTGTATAAGAGTGACATTATATTAGAATATATTATGCTATAATAAAAAACAGTACATGACTGTTTATAAGAATGCATATTACAGTAATCACTAATACAAAGGAATTCAATATTCAAAGACTCCTGCTTTTGTAATTTTACCTTCAGTATTCCTCAAACATCCCTTGTTACATTTTAAGCCAGAACTTACTTCTTAAGATACAGTCTTACTAGTACTCTTGACAGAGAAGTTTAAACGGAGACAAGAGAACAATTCTCTTGAGCATGCATTTACAAGAACTGGTGCTTATACTGCAAGTACCTCCTTCAGCACAGGGTATTGCAAAAGGACACTGGGCCTATTTTAATCTCTCAGAAATCCATAGTAAAACAGTCTTTGACTGAGGAACACACCCCATGCTCCCTACCCACAGGAGATCATTTTTCTTCCTAAATAATCCTACCAACAGGGTTACAAAGAAACAATTCACTGACTAGCACATTGTACAAGTAAACAGATCAGGATTTGCTCTGACATCCCAGTATACAATGTTAATAACAACAGCAACCACAAATGTGAAACACAGCATTAAAAATTATACTGACTCACAGATAGGTGAATTAACTAATTTTTAAAACACTGGAAAGCTCTGAAACTGTCCAAATCAGTGATCTCTCTATAGATATGCTACAGCAGGTATTCACATAGGGAACAGCAGGTAACACTACAACAATAAACACCCATTATGGGAAAAATTTCTGAGTTCTTTTTAACAGAAGTACAAAAATCAAATGTAGCTGAAAAACAGTTAAGAGAACATGAATGGCCGTAGAAAAAAGAACTAAAGAAAAGTCAATTAAAAAAAAATACTATCTTGTTATGAAGCCAGCTGCTAAATGACGCTCAGCAAGCTAATTCAGATCTTGCTTTTATTGCGTCAATATAGACTAGACAGACAGCAGCCACAGCAGGCCTTTCAAAGACAAGCACCTGATCAGACAGAAAAGCAGCAGGGGAAAAGGAAGTACCTTCATTCGCACAAACCCTTTGTAAGAAGAACTTTCAGATGCAGAGAGTAAAGCCACTCTGAAAGTTTTCTTCAAGTTTTCTGCAGTATCACACTGACTTGGGCAGGGGTTGCACTCTTCAGTCAGTAGCACGTACAGCCGTGTAAGTCTCCCCAAGCCATTCTCAGCCTGTATTCAAGCCATCTATATTCCACATTTCAGGTGTTTCCTCTGTAGCTAACATAATCCCCACTGAGTAGCATCCAAAAGATGAAGAAACCCTAGAATTCCCAGGAATGTACTTTGGGCAATTTTAAAAGCTGCTGAATGCTTTATAAATTCATATTTGTATTTACAGGCAAAGACCACAAGTTTCTAGTTCAATCTCTTCGTTTGTTTACAAGATAACCAGGTTTTATTGCAAGAGGAAAATTCAACTGATCCTGAGGCCCTCAAGGAAAGCCCTCAAGATCCCCAGCACGCTAGTGTCTTTTACTCTCTTCCCTTATGGTGTCTGACTACCTTAGGATGCATGATGTCCTGTCCACTGGCCAGCATTGTAGTCACCCTGGGAGGGTCAAAACCATGAATACTGAACAAACCGAGATGGAAAATGATATTCTGATCTTTAACTCCTCCACTGCTGACAAAGAGAACTCTATGTAGTTGCAGGCATTGCTTCTTTACTAGGACCATCAGCTTCAAAGACATGAGCGTCAAAGAAATGCTAATACATTAGAAATAAAACTAGATGTTATTATATATCATCTCAACCCACATTAACCATGCAATACAAATATTATTGCCAAACCATAATGAAGTGTTAAACTGGAGGAATAAAACAACAAAGACTTGGGTTTCATTGTTTTGGAAGTAGATGTGCAACATAAAGAACGTGGCTTTAACACATCCAGATACCGCAAATGACCATAACCTTGCAGACATAAATGACTTGTCTACTGATGAGAAGACTAAAAGACAGAAAAACTCCATTTAGCATGTAAAGCACTCAACTGCCCACTTCATGTTTTTATAACGTCAATGGAAAGGAATACAGAAAATGATAGGTCAGACCTGCAGCTGCTTTAAAATCATGTAACTCTATTAAAATCAATGGAACTACATAAATTTGAAGAGAAAGGTCTTGTTTTTTAATCTGCGAATTCACTCTACTCTGAAAAAAATGCTCACGGTGGACAGAAATAGTTCTTAAAATCACAAATTTCAAAATTAAAAGAATGAAAATGAAGAAGCAATTCACTTATAAAAGGAATAAATTAAGAAAAAAGTGTTGTGCCTGAGGCTGAACAATGTACAGGACATGATAAACTGACAGGCTCATAAAATTAAAAAATATTACTGAGTAGCAAAGGAAAATGCATGGACTGGATAATAAATAAACTGGATGATAAATAATGTTTAATGATTAATAATATAACTCTTTCTGAGCTAAAAAAAAAAGGATTATCCAAGCCAGTGATTGGAATGCTTCAGCTTGTATTCAAATTACCTTTGAACTCATTTTATTATAAAATGACTAATTTCCTTCAAATTGTAAGAAATAATTAATCTAAAAGCTGCAAAGACTATCCATTTTGAACTACATTCTACTTTTTTGCAGGCTCCAAGTGATTTTTGTCTTCAACTTCCTTTTACATTTTGCTTTGAAATAGGTGAGATGATTAGTAAAAAGCTTCTCCATTCTCAGAATGGAAGGACTTATACTAAATTAACTATTAAGGGAGGTGTTCTTCTGAAAGTTAATGCCAAACAGGGCCTGTTGGGAACACTCCTGACAGCAGAATTTACAGCATCTGTAAGCATTAGTCAGTTAGGATGGTCTTGGAAAATCCAGAACACCTACTTCACATATCCTCAGCAAAGGGCTTGGAACTGTGTTACTGGATCTACTCTTTTCCCCATACACAGGATTATGACTCAGCACAGAGACCGCGTTCCACTGGAATTGATGGGTGTTTTGAGCATTTTACATTCTTATACTATGGTAACAAGCGTTGTATCAAAATGCAGGTGAGATGTCCAGACAAGAGCACGATTGTTCAAAAGCTCATGCCCTGCTGGCAATCATTGAAATGGAGGGAATGGAAATTTGGCAGAAAGGGGAAACTAAGAAGTTCTGTTGGCCATTATTCAACTACCATCTTGAAGGATTCATGTTCTCAAATATCAAGTTAATTATACTTTGTATCCTTGATGCCAAAAAAACCTGTAATGTGTGAATTCACCACCACATCAATCAGAGACACTATCTAAACTTCAGCTGAAATTAAGCACTCTGCTTCAGTGCTTTGCAAAAAGAAATATGAAGTCTTATATCCTGAGCATAGGTGATCACAATTTGAAAATCAGGTTGAATTTGGGGGCTTTCTAGCAAATGCGAAGTGCAGAAATGTTTGTGAAATGTAGGTTTCTTGATGGGCTCTGCGACTAGAACTGTATGCACCGCATATGGTTTTCTTAGAGTTGCTCCTCCTATTGACACATGACACCGTATGACAAAACACCCACACACAGCATCAAACGGGGAGCTAATACTAAAGAAAACACTTTGGGGGAGTAACATACAAGCATTACTCAGACAATAATTGGTTATTATCTCCAAATTAATTCCTATGGGTGGCATACATTACCCTCTTCGGCTGATGGGCCAGCCCAGAAAGCACACTGGACTACAATTCTATCGACCTTTCTACTTTCACATTCTTTCTACTAAGACCGGCTTCTGTCACATGAGGAAGAACCTAGTCCACGGTAAAAATCCTGAATTATTTCTTTGATCATCTTCAATGGAACCATGTACCATTAAAAAACCTCTTTTATATATGACAAATGAAGCAGATAAGCTTAGGTGTTCAGTCTTGTGCATATGCAGCACATCAGAGATTCAAATCTGGGATGTGAGTGAAAATTTTCAGGTGCCACCTTTTCAGCAGCATAGGGGAATGCCAGCTGACTGTTTCCATAAGTCCATCTTCTGTGTAATTTACAGTCCGAGTCATCTACTTTTCTGACTCTACAGTGGTTTGATGTTCCACTTAATCCAACCTAGCTGCCAGTTGTTGTTGCCAAGGATGGTTCTGTCGTACCTCTTCTGCAAATATGTTCCCTCTGCCATCCCCATGTTAGATACAGCAATCACGTGGCCAGAGTGTGTCAGAGCAGTGCATTGCTTCAGAAAACAACAACACTCAAAAATCAACAAACTCAAAAAGGAGATGAGCTTTCTGTTGAATCAGTACCCATATCAAATCCAAACTGTAGCCTGTAACTGTGGAATTGCAAGATTCAACACATGGGGGGGAACAACAGGTGCGGGGAGGGAAAGGAAAATGGAGTATGATCGTCTCTTCTGCTGGCAGCCCACAGTTAATTCTGCTTAAGCGTAGCATTAAAACTGCACTGGAAGTGCAAGGAAAGAGGTTCCAATCAACAACTAGCTATCCAGCATGCTGAACTATGAAAAAGTGCTAAAAATGTAATTGACCATGGGATGCTGTCATCTTGCCATCTTTATATTTCAACAAGGCAGACTAGCACTGCTATGAATGGTAAATCATCAATTATGTTTGATTATGCAAAGATCAGTTAAATAATTTTTCACATTTTAAAAATAAAATTTTTTTTATCTTACCCCCCCCCCCCCCCCCC
>NW_008794446.1:6986773-6987539 GCF_000699145.1 Aptenodytes forsteri | reverse complement strand
TTTATCTTACCCCCCCCCCCCCCTTCATACTTTTAATTCCTCTCAAATAAACGTATTCCAAGCTAGATCTTATTCTTGAAAATTACAGGACATTTGCTAAAGTTTACATAGTTACAGAGAACACTGGAAGTCACAGAGACAACTGATGGCTCATAATCACATGCACAACTCCTGCTGGAAGGAGAAGCCTTCAGCGGTACCCATTGTAATGTCAGGCCAATGCCAATTTGGGCCAAATACTCTGAGATGATTTTCAACTCCTGTTAAAATATGAATTTACCTCAGCATCTTCCTGGAGACAAATCTTTGTCTTTAAAGCACTACAACTACCTACAGCGCAACACAAGAGCAATGAGACAGTAACGTGACAGCAGTTTACAAAACTACCGCTTTTCTATATATAAAAGGTTAAGTAAGGTTATATAAGAGGAGGTTACGTTGAGACAGCACCTAATGGCTGCAAGTTTATTTACAATCGGATTTTTTTCTCCCCTCTTACCTTCTGCTTGATATAAGTCGGGCTACTTTTATTCTGTTCACAGTAACTGGCATTGCTATCGCTTACGAAAGTGGAGTTGTACTCTTCCTCCCACAGCCGCCGGTAGATGAACTGCTGCACCAGCGGGCTTGTCAAGGAAGACGCAAACATGTAGATGAAAATGACAGGCTCCACGCACAAAACCTTCCTCATTTCTGGGTTTGGGATTTAATCCTGTGTACCAGAAAACAAAACGCAATTACTCACGACGTGACAGGAAAACATCTG
>NW_008794446.1:6973597-6986239 GCF_000699145.1 Aptenodytes forsteri | reverse complement strand
AGAAGGGTCTCCCCCCCCCCCCGGTGTTGGCACCCGTGCCAGGGGACGCGTGGGGTTGCTGCAAGAAATCATGACAATCGGCAGTTCCATGATTTCACCCCTGAGTAGCAGCATGCCAAATGTTGCTGTCGCTCAGTGTTTACTGGGCCAGAGAGTTTGTTTTGGCCCATTGCGCAACGAGGATATTTCTTATCAGCAGTGCCTCTGGCCTCGTTTAACCCTGTGTACTGGTGAACCCAGTGCTGCAGCTCCTGCTGACTGGAGCTCAGCTTGGCCCCATGGGGTCAGCCTGCCCCGGGGGCTGACGCGGCCCCACTCTGGCCGAGGTAGAACCTGCGGGTTGTTTCTGCTCCATGCTGCCATGTTTTCCGCTCTCAGCTGACATGATACAGAGGTTTTATTATAGCTGCTCCCCTTCCACACGTTCTTGGCTTGTCAGGGTGTGTAAAAGCAACATTTGTTAGCTGACAGCTGGTCTCTGGTTAATACATCTCATGCTCTCCGAGTCTGACATAGCTGGTGCCATGTGTCAAAGGAAACGTGTGGTGGCCTGTGTCTCTGTTGGTGCAGCTGCTGTGGCACATGCTTCGGCTCCACAAGAAAGGTCATGCTGGTGCAGATCCGCAGTTGTGCTGTTTAGATACGACCTCTACCCACCTTGATGTACACAATGGAGAGAACACTCCCTGGCATCGGAGCTGTAAAACTGCAGCATGTGTTTTCTTGTACGAGTGGTACATCTATGGCAGAAGCCTTACCTGCTCACTGATGATGGTTGCTCGTTGGGTTATGGATACTGGTTTCTCCCTGCTTTGAGGTGGGGTGCTCTGGGACGGACACCACAGTACCCGGCTCTCTTCATTCTTGTCAGTGTGCTGTTAACTTAAGACCGAGATGATTCTGGTCTCCTCACAGGTGTGGTACAAGGAAAGATGACATAGTTGAGGAATAGATGCCCAAAGGACCTCCTTTCAGTCTTAAATACTGCTTTTCAATTACAAATATTGCAAAAAGTCATACTTGTTAAAAGCACATCAAAACCTCAAAGGTTCCCTGATGTAGCTTTTCTCTTAAAACAGGAAGTGCAGTTAAAAAACTTCATGAATATTCAGTTCCCTCATAAACTGATTTGAAGCCAGATTAACTGTAACATGGGTCATATGATCTCAGCTAAAGCTTTAATTTGTTTCACTGGCATCTGACATGCCATTCAGTCCCAAATTTAGGGACAACACTGGCCTGTCATGTGTCAGCATAGGATCGACCTAATGTACAAGCTCAGTGGCCTTGGTCATTTACTTTAAATGGCGAGCTGGTTCAGCCTGGCGTAAAGGTCTGTGCGCAGAGACAGACAGACACATACAGACAGTGATTCAAAAGAAGTGCAGCTCTGGCCTGGAATCAACTGTAGAGTGTATTGTCCTTCTCCTCGACCTATCCAGGTCCAAAGTCTGATTCATCCTGTGACAGTATTTTGTTTGTCACAAGGTAAAGCAAAAATGATCATGTGAGGGTTACATGCAAATGGCTGCTAGATGAGAGGGGCTGTTCAGGTCACTCAGCCAGCTGTTAACATTTATTTGGACGAGGTGAAGAAGAGATTTTAAGTCTGTGGGAACTTTCTGTTGTTCCACAGAAGGATATTGACCAGAGCCCGATTAGGTTTCTTGCTAGGTATATCTGTGATGAAAAGCATGTCACTCATGAACAGGAGCATCTGAGTACAGCCCAGGTTGCTGGGCAAAACTTGTTTTAGCTAGCAGTCCCTTCAGGACAGCCTTCCCGGCACCGAAAAGCGGAGCTCTGGCTCTGTGCTCTGGAGAGGTCCTCTGCTTCTGTCCTTCCTATCTCCAGTAACTATGTTTAAGTTTGGGCTTGGGTTTGCAGAGCCAAGTGGCTCCAGCAAAGTTGTGGCCTCACCGATGTTGAAGGCAAGGCTGCAGCGTGAGCTGGGCACCTCTAAGCACCTGATTATCTTTGTCCAACAGTTTGAAACCTGCTTATGAGTATCTTCTAGTGCCGGCAGGTAACATATACCCCTCATGCAGGTGTGCTGAAACAGACTTGGCCTTCCCTTGTTCCCAGTCCTCCCCTGCAAGGGGAACTAAAGCAATAGATGGACTGAACTTTTAAGATCAGATTTAGCTGGGTGATGCTTATCCTTTGAAGCCAAGCATTTCCAAAATACAGAACACATGGCAAACTAGCTTCCTCTCTCCTTGTCACCAATATTCACATTGGTCCAAATTTGAGTGACGTGCCAGTGAACAGACTTCACAAAGGTCACAGGCATGTGATGGTTGCAGCTTTGCAGTTTGTGTTTGTCTACTGACATCCTCGATGTGTGAAGAATTGAAGGAGCGCATGTATTCATTGTGGAGGTCAGGCTTTCTGGGAGCACTTGCTAAGCTTTCCATCAAAAAATCTTAAAAAACAAACAGATTACTGATCTTTGAAGGTGATATGTTGCTTGTGTGTCAGGGCATGGAAAAAAGGAGATGTGTAATGAAGTTCAAAGTTCAGAACATGAGGAGACTTTTGAGAGATCCCACCAGCACTGGTCAAAGGGCAAAGACATTATGTTACCTTCAATGACAGACATCTTCAAACAAAGCCTCCTGCACTTAAAGGAATTATGCATGACTTACTGGCAAGATCTTGGCATTCAGTGATTGCTACAATTGCATTCTCAGACAACTTTGTTGCTGAAAAAAAAAGCAATTTTTAATTTTATATATATACACACACAAATCATTAATACTATAAAGATTTTTTCTAGCAAATTCTTTTGATGAAGATGAAGTTGGAGACATTTGGAGATCTGGATAGTCACATTTCTTTGCTGAAAGAATTAGTAGTGCTTTAATAAATAGTATTGCCATGTCAAATGTGATTTTAATTGCCTTCTAAGAAGTTAAGTACTTTTTAAAATTGAGGTGACTTTAATTTTCCATGTTAACAATCTACTGAGATCATGGAGGACCTTAGTACTCTAGAAATCATTTGTGGATTACAGAGTGACATTAAGAAGTATTGTATCTACTTATATTCAACTCATGTTTTCAAGGTTATGTTGGTAACAATGGTTAATACAAATTAAAAAAGAAACATAAAGAGGGAAGACAGAAGCACAGTTTCTACAAAGAGTCAATTTTATACAAAATGCAGTTCTGCAGAAACCTTGCGTACCCTGCGTCTTGCCCACGAGCACGGCAAACAGAAATACCTGACGGAAGTTCTCCAAATAGTACCGCTGGGGGAAAGGAGAAGAGAATAAGCTTCATAATTCTGCAGAGGCATGCCTGGGTTTAGATGTAACTGTTTTGTTTTCATTATAACTGAGTTGATTGCTGAAGCTTAAATGCAAGCCCTGACAACAGAGTAGTAATGAAGACTTAAACGTGAGACTGAAAGAAAACATGATAAGGAAAATTTGTGCAACAAATCCAACCACACAGTTTTGAAAAGACAAGAAGAGACTGTTACCACCATGCAACCCAGAGAAAACCCATGCAGGTTTCATATCACTACTTTTCATTCAGTGCAGATCATCACTGATTTTCAGGGCCTAAAATGGCATCTCTGACCTTTGACTATTTACACAGCTAAAGGCATCTGCCCCAGCAAGTGGTCACTGACTTGCAGCCTAAGTAGTGCAGAGAGGCTCACACCTTCACCACTCTCTCCTCCAGCTGGCCCCATCCACACTGCGTAGCATTTTGGTCTGAGTCTCCTCTTGCCCCATGGGGAACTGAAAGCCACAGATAATCATAAATAATAGCATTTTTGTCTTTTTGCAGTCCAGAACATCTGAAACAATGTGACTGAGTTCATCTGGTGTGGAAGAATCATAGAATCATTAAGGTTGGAAAAGACCTATAAGATCATCGAGTCCAACCGTCAACCCAACACCACCATGCCCACTAAACCATGTCCCTAAGCGCCTCATCTACACGTCTTTTAAATACCTCCAGGGATGAGGACTCAACCACTTCCCTGGGCAGCCTGTTCCAATGTTTCACCACTCTTGCAGTAAAGAAATTTTTCCTCACGTCCAATCTAAACCTCCCCTGGCGCAACTTGAGGCCGTTCCCTCTCGTCCTATCGCTTGTTACTTGGGAGAAGAGACCAACACCCACCTCACTACAACCTCCTTTCAGGTAGTTGTAGAGAGCGATAAGGTCTCCCCTGAACCTCCTTTTCTCCAGGCTAAACAGTCCCAGTTCCCTCAGCCGCTCCTCATAAGACTTGTTCTCCAGACCCCTCACCAGCCTCGTTGCGCTTCTCTGGACACGCTCTAACACCTCGACGTCCTTCTTGTAGTGAGGGGCCCAAAACTGAACACAGTATATAACTGCAGCCATTTCCAAATGGTGTGGCTTATTCAGTATTTTTGCATTTCAGTTATTTCCCTTCCATACTCATGCATTGGCAAGTTCTCCGTGCTTATCTCTGATTATTTCATATCTCAGATTTAGATATTTCCATTGAAAGCCCTTTACCCTGGTGGCTTTTCTGTTTAGATGACTCGGAGAATTCTGCAGCTCCCTTCACTCTGGGTTCAGGTGCGGTGTGTGTGGATGGCCCGTTGCAGTTTCATCCCGTCCAAAGCAAAGCTGCAGGGAGCTATTAGACCTGCCGTGGCTGGCTTTCAGGCTTCTCAAGGATTTGAAATTTATTTTATGCAGCTGCTTGGTTCTGTGTGTTTTGTTTGTTTGTTTGTTTGTTTGTTTTCCTTCCTGTTTTGCTTTCAATTACGTTTATGTATTAGACATATGATGGTTCTTGTTCACCGTAACTAGATGATTTAAGTTGTGTAAGCCTGACTGCATCACTTAACACAGAATTTCTACTGAGCTGTTTTACAGCTCCAATTTAGCACCTTGCAAAAACGCTTTGAAAAATAACTAATGGTAATGCTGTCCAGCCTGCCACTCTCTGTCCCCTCCCTGCGAAGCTGTTTATTGGGTGGGGATGATCAGCAGCAGGCTGGAGATATTCCTGGTTACCGTGACTCAGCAAAGTGCTTCTCTCTTTGGTCTGTATTCCACTTCACCCGTTTGCAGAAGTGGACAAAGACATCCTTCTGCATACAAAAATCTTTTAATCTGAAACAGTGGGTTTCTTTTTTTTTTTTAATCTAAACAATTCCTTAAAACGAAGAATGAGGAACTGAAAGTAAGCAGCTGAGGCAGTGCTGGAGTGGCTGTGCCTGAGTCACGTGCTGTTCTGCTGCAGGAGGCTGTTAAATTTTATCTGCTCTTAAAATTTTGCTAAAGCAAAGTGCTTTTCCAGTTTGCTTAAGAAAAGTGCTTTTCACTCCTAGTAAAGTCGGTGGGACTGGCCAGCTGCATTCCCTTTTCAGAGAGAAGGACTTACCATCTGCCATCACCCTCAAGGGAGGCAGCAGCGCTTTGGGTAGCTTCGCCAAGACCAGTAAGCAGAATGCGGTGTATTTAGCATACAAGTATTTAAGCTGAGTACCATCAGGAGGACTTCCTGGTGGTGACAGATGACAAGTTGTTCTGGTCTTTCAAAGCCAGTGGGAGATTTGCTGCTGTTCTTCCAGGGGACTGTGCGTCAAGCCTGAGGCTGAGCAGCCCTGCAAGGACTCAGATGCAAGTGACAAAGGCTCCATCACTTGGAGGAGTTTGAATTAGGGTGAGTGAGACCGTGCCAGTAGCCCAGGCAGGGCATAGCTGACCTCATGTGCTTTTTCCAGTTTTGGATTCTCAGGAGAAAAAACAACTGCTCTTACAGGGGGAACCTGTGAAATGTTTCAGTGGAAGCAGGACTCCACCCTGCCTTGCTTTGATTTAGGTGCTAATGACGTTTTTCCTCACCATTTGACCACCAAAACTGTTCTTGACATTCAAAGCAGCAGGGGACACAATTATCAGTCTTTATTCCCATCCATCAGAAAACACCAAAATACAACATTTCCCTCATTTTCCAAACATGTGTCCAGATCTGTTCAGAAAGATCTGCAAAGTGGTGTTCAGTGTGCCCTGTTACTTCTTTAACTGAAATATCTCCTTCCTCAGCATGATTCTGCTGCATGGTTTTGTGCACATAAACATCACTGGGTATTTATCCCAACTGCACTCTTTTTGTTTTAAAATAGTTGCGGGGACAGTAGGTTTCCTGATGGTCTCCTAGGTGTCATTGAACAGCAGCAGGAAATTCCCTGGGTTCTTCAAATTATCACAATGCCTGAAGCAGATTTGTCATGTGCTGTTTTCAGACAAGTTCCTTGCAAGCTTTCTTGTGCAGGAAGATGGGGTAATATTGTTGAAAATAGTACGGCACTTGGATCCAGCTTTAGGCATCATAAGTGAATTTCTTTTAGAATAGTACTGAATGCTATTTACTGCTCCCACAGGGAAAATAAATAAATGGAGCAGCTCCATTCCTTTGGAAATTGGGCCACTTATAAAGGTATTCAGTTTATCCAATTTAATAGTAAGTGTGAAGCCTCAGTTTAAGCACCTTAAACAGGTCCTTCAGGGACCTATTAAACCTGACAACCTAACCATGACAGATACAGTTCCTGGTTCAAAAAGTTCCCGAACTGCTGATTCCTGGAAGCAGGGAGGGTATACTGAGAACAGTCAGCCCATTTGCTTGTTTCCTGAGCATCTGTTACTTGCCACTGTCAGAGAGGGGAATTTGAACTAGATGGGCTTTTGTCTACTCAATATGGCCATGCTTACTTTAGTAGGACTTCAGTGCTGATAGAAGAATAGAGGTAGCATTCTGAGAAGATTTCACAAAACCTGGGAGCATAACACGGGATGTACGAGGTAAAGGCTGTATGAATTAATGAAGAGGAGAAGGCACTCAAATAAGGTTGCATGAAGATGCATACTTTGGCTTATATCATGCACAGTTACCTTCAGGCAGTCTTGCCCTGAATTGTTCAGCTGTATAAATGCATATCAGGCTGCTATAGTATCTAACCTGTCTCAGTTTGGCTGTGCAACCCGCTCTTTCCCTCCCACGTAGCCCAAGCTTTGTGTCAGAATTTCTTTCTCGATGACAGGAGTGTGCCTGGCTTGGCTCTGCCATGGGAAAGGATGACAAAGTAGGTCACGGTGATGACCACAGTAGGCACAAAGCTAGGGTAGGCAATAGCTCAGATGGGAAATTTCTCCTTTAAGGTGCATCACCTCCTGCTCAGTAAACCTTGTTATTTCGTACCCTTTCTTTTTATTTCATTCTAGGGGTTATTTTTATTTTCACAAGCAAGATACATGCTCTCACCCATCTCCAGGGAGTGAAAAGTGATGATCTCAGAGGTGCCAGTTGCCTCTGGAAAAGGCCAGAAGGCCTGTGCAATTCAATGGTTTGGTCGTAAGCTTGCTAGCATAAACTGCCATGAAGTGCCACCAATCCTATCCTTGATTGAGGCCAACAGCAGATGTAGGGAAGAATGAAAACATGGGACAAGTGTAACTGGTAACCTCTTTCAGCCCCCAACAGTTTGCATCTGAGGGGTTTTATGAAACAGATGTGATTTTAGGCACAGCTGAAGATGGTTGTCATCTCACAGGATGGGGCTTTCAGGCTGCTGTAGGATATGAATGGGAAGTCTTCCATTCTATACATATGAACTTGGCACTGTTAAAATTGTTTGGGGAATTTGTTACAATAGGAGTCAGAGCATTTTCTGAACGTGGTCTAGAGCTATATTCTTCTTTTTCTTTTTCTTTTTTTTTTTTTCTTTTTTCTTTCTTTCAGATGGCTGGCAAGAAGTTGCATGACATTGCAGAAAATCCTGGAGAAACTTTTAGTTCTCTACATGGGCCTGGGTGTGTTGTTTTTTTCTAAGAGAAGGTACAAGTATTTTCCAGATAGCTTTGCAAGTGACTTTCTGAACTTGATCAGAACTTGCTGAGCGTTAAGCTTGCCTCGCTGTGGGCAGCAAGTTTTGCCTTCTGTCTATTTTTAAAATGAGGTTTGTGGTGGGAAAACTGAAAACCAGTTATCAAGTATTTTTGCAAAACAGAGTCGATGGTGACAGCGTGCCTTACAGACACCAAATATCCTGTTCATAACTATGCCGTCTGCTCCCCCTGACTGTTTTTGCATGGCATGCCCGTGACCGCTAAAACTGCTTAATGTGAAAAAGAACTGCTGGTAAAGCACTTAGGGGCTTGATTGCAAAATTAATTTGGCAAACAGAAAAAAGACTCTTGAAGGTCTTTGTCCCTTGTCTTTCCTTCCAGTTGGCTGTTCTCTGCTGCTTATTTTCTCATTCTTGTTGCCTATGTTGTGATGGTTTTCTTCCTTGCCACTCCAAGTTCCCTGCTACCCCATGCCTTCCTTTGGTGCATCTTCTGCCCAGCTTTCTACATCCCTTCTACTCTGACCACTTCTTTTTGGCCGAGGCCTCGTGGCAGCCTTAGCGTCACTTTTGTTTTTCACTGGTTTCACTTTCTGCCTGTCCTGCTCCATCTGCACATGTTTAAACACTGGCAATTCAGTCCCTGTGTTGAAGTGGTTATACCTTTTCATACCTCTTCTTTTTAAACTTGAATAAACTCTCGTAATCTAAGTGGAGAAAAACGCCTTTACAGGAATGGCATTTTGAGCCTGAACTTGTATGCATTCTCCAGGACAACACAGGAAAAGCTCCTCTTTCAAAACTGAACATTTCTGTTAGTTTTAAAACAGAAAGATATTAGTGAAGACATTACTAAATGTCTTCAATAATTCAAAGAGAATCATGAATCGATTTACAATCTCACATACTGTATTCAAGTGTAAATAATGTTCACCTCAGAAAAAGTCAGCCATGTGAGACAGCAAGTACTTGAAATATCCTCTTTTTTCTCCTCTTCCCTTGTTTAAGACTTTCTGAGGATTGGACTACCACATCACTAGATACAGTACTGTTGTTTTATAAAAAAACTGAAAATGCTTTAAGAGATAAATGGAGACACATTCAGAAATATCACAGCTTGAAGTTTGTCTTTTCTATTGCATATTTCCTGACTGGCTTTTGTTTAGTCTTTAAAAGATTTTAAAGAATTGCCAGAGAGCCCCCTGGTTTGTGCCCGGCTCTGCATTTCTCAAGGGCCCGACACTCCTCTCGGGCTCCAGCAGAGCTCTGCCTGTACAGGAGGTACCAACCTTGCTCATGTCTACAACCCACCTGTAAGCTTGGGTTAGTGTGAGGTTGACAGGGTGTTGTGTTTCTTTGGCCTGACTTTTTGGCATGTTCAGAAGATATCAACAGTGAATATAATTATTTATAAGATCTTTATTGATTTACTATGCGAATCAAGGAGAGATTAATTTATGATATCTCATCTCCATGCTCAGCTATTTCTATTTAATCTCTAATCGGGAGTAACACTTCTGACTGGCACTGTTATTGTCCTAAGGCCTTGGGTTAATAAAACTGGAAATCCAATCCAAACCACTAATACTACTTTACGTGGGTAAGATTTATTGCAGATCAGATAGCGTCTGACCAAACCACTCCCATGCTTTGCCTACATGACAGTCACAGGCTATCTTCCTTTGCTGTGTGAAGCCAGTATAAAAACATGAATTTAGGAGACACCCTGTTTTGAGTTAACTTAAGTGTGATTATAATGCCTACAGCTAATCTGGATCAAGTTTGTCCTGCGACGTGATCTGGCAGTCCGTAACTCAGGGACTAGTGATGGCAGAGCCATGAAGCTGAGCTCAAGGAGTGCAACACAGCCTGGACGCCCTGGCTTGCCACTGCTGCACTGCCTCCTCTCTCCTGGAGCAGGGATCCAGCCGGCAGCAATGAGCTGTTGCCATCACGGTTCCCACTCTACAGCTCGTGAGGAATGAAAAGCACTGTCGGCTGCGCGCGGAGAGGCACCTCTACTGCTTTCACATATGAATTGGACCCACAGCTTTTTGGTGGCTGTGCTAAGCTGATCCAGGTCTCAGTTTTCCCTACTCTTTGGCTGTTTGCTTCTGCCGTCACTTGTCCTTTACAATTGTTTTTCTGGCCACAGAGTAAACTGAAGTAAGAATTCAGTTCAGTTAAATACTACCTTTTTTTAATGGTGTGACAGCAAGCAACAGGCTTGTGGTTAAAGGTACTGAAACTGTTCATTAAGCCGACCTGTTACATTGGGGTCCTCTCTGGAAATCGTTCCTTATTGCCGTGAACAAATTCAAGTCACGTTTGCAGGAGCCCTAACATGATTGCTCTTGCAATGTCATTTGCACATGTCATTTCTTTGGGTCCTAAGTGAAGCACAGGTAATACACTATATGCTGTTTGTTGACTGCTTGTCAAAGCCTGGACGAAGAGAGGTGAAAGGTGGTTGAGGTGGGGCTCAATTGTTTTCTGGAGGTTCCCATGTCTCTTCTTCCATACTGTTACCTGGGCGTGTGGTGTAGACTAGATACCTCACTTCAGGATGGTTGAGGTGAAGTGAGATTAACTTCATCCTCATACTTGGTCTGCAAGTGGGGTTCGTGCTCAGAAAGGCTTTGGGGAGAAAACAGCACACACTTGTTTATAATGTTACAATCAAGGTCCAACCTGAAATCTTTGAAATATTTTTGTTTACTGTGAGAAACAGAATATTCTGTTGCCATGTCACAGCCTCCCAAAGCTCATGGGGACACAAAGACTGGCCAGAAGAGGCAGCTGACAAATATTAGCTATTCCATAGCTGGCAGATAAATGCACCGTAAGGAAAATGGGGCATTTGGTCCTGGTAAGTATAAAGCACATTTGTGAATGCATGCCCATTAGGCTGACACTTTTAATTGCAGCTGTAATCAGCACATCAGTATTCTGCATTTTCTGAAGAAAATTTGGTACCAGTATTTTAACTAATTTGCACTACATTTGATTCTTCATTCTTAGTAAGATTGGTATTATTTACCTGTCTTTGAAAAGCTGCTAAATTGAATGTAGCCTCAAGCCTACTTTGAGAGGAGCAAAATACATTTTTTTAACAAGTAAGCATCCTGAAATTACTGATCAAAGACTGATTCAATTTTCCATCCTAGTGCAATTCTTCAGCCTAAGTCCAATACAATTTCACAGTTCATTCATGCTGAGCTCAGCATAAAATATTTTATACTTTTTTGTGAAATCACCTCAGACTCTTACAAACCCATTGTACTAATTACCTTTTTAATGAACACAATGTGCCAGAAGGAAATGGGTGTACTTACAGGGTCCAGGGAACACTGTACGAAAGAGAATAATACTATTGTCAGCATTTCAAGAGTGGATTTTGTTTCTAAGCTAGTAGAAAATTCAGCCCAATTTCAGAATCACATAGTGTGAAATCCCATAGTAAATGGTGGAAATTTATAATAAAAATTGAAAATTAAAGAATCACACTCTCTACCATACAGGAAAGCAAAGTTCCAAAAAGTCTTGTTTGATTACATCCATTTCAGTGGCCAGATTTGTTGAAAGAAGCAGGTTTTAAGAGGATGCGGGGAGGGTCAGAACACTGAAGACAACTCCAGCAAAGTCAAGGGGAAGCCTTGGAGATAGAGGTTCCTCTGCTGCTGTTTCTTTCAAGCTCTATGCTTTAAGTTACTGGTGGAGTAATCCAGGGGACACAAAGCAAAGGCCACATGCATTTTGTTGATTCTTGTTTGGCTGAAAGGCTGCAAGGGGTTCTAACCACAGTGAAAAGCCGTTCTTCCTTGGGAAAAACAGAAGGAAGGCACAGCTTCAGTGTCACCGCTTGCCATCCTCAGGGGCTAGACTAGTGGGACCCCATGCAGGTGGGCAAAACCCCACACTCCCAGGGAGACCTGCCCTCCCAGCATCTCTGCTCAGTGACATGTAAGTGCTGATCCTATTTGCTTGTGTAGCTGAGTCCTGCCTGGCAGGGATCTAGCAAAGGAAATCCGATTTTGGTAAGAAGCAGCTCACCAGTAAAGCATGGCCCAGAGCCAGGGAATAAACTGGGGCAGAAGAGGAGAGTGGATGGTAGTGCAGCAGCTGACCTGCTGCTCTGCTATGGTTCTGTACGATGAAGCAAGCTAAATTCAGTTAGAAGATACTGCATGAAAATAAACAAATGAATGAAGGAAGGAATAAAACCCCAGAGGGTTTTGTCCCCAGGGGACAAGCAATGGGGTATCTTGAAAATGGAGCTTGTAAAGTGTCACTTATAAATTTTGTCTCTTAAGGATGAAAAAGTCTTCCTCCAGTCCCTAACAGAGAAAGTAGCAGCTGGGAGGAGAGGCAGCACCAGCTGCCATATCATGTTTGGAAAGGAAGCAGGGAGGAAATTTTCCTCCTCTCTGTCATCGTTTAGCCCCAGTCAGCAACTAAGTACCACACAGCCACTCGCTCACCCTCCCCCGCCCTGGTGGGATGGGGGAGACAATCAGAAAAAAAAAGTAAAACCCGTGGGTTGAGATAAAGACAGTTTAATAGGACAGCACAGGAAGAGAAAATAATAATAATAATGATGATAAAAGAATGATAAAAGAATGATAAAAGAATATACAAAACAAGTGATGCACAATGCGATTGCTCACCACCCGCTGACCCAGCCCCTCCCCGAGCAGCGATTGCTGCCACCCAACTCCCCCCAGTTTATATACTGAACATGACATCACATGGTATGGAATATCCCTTTGGCCAGTTTGGGTCAGCTGTCCTGGCTG
>NW_008794446.1:6942678-6966545 GCF_000699145.1 Aptenodytes forsteri | reverse complement strand
CCTCTCCTCTCCTCTCCTCTCCTCTCCTCTCCTCTCCTCCTAGAATGACATCCTTTTATTAAACCTTATAGCAATGCTATAAAATAATTCTTAAATTTTAATTGTTCCCCCTTTTCATGGGACATTAAAGATTCACTCTGCTGAAAAACACTGGCTGTAAACCAGCTCATTTACCTAAATATTATGTGAAGATTTCTTTCAGAAAAAAAATGCTGTAAGACATATTTTGCCTAATATTTGAGTACCACTTCATATTTGTAATTAGGAGTTTAAAGCACACATATGCCACTTACTAACAGTTTAGGGGGGGCAAGAGGGAGACAAAGAGTCACTTGCTGTGGAAGTCAAATTTTTCTCTCCCCACGTAAAGCAGGTATAAGAACAGTAAAGCAAAGAAAGCCATGTTGAAATCGGAGCATTCCACACCACGGCCCCACTCACCTTGTTAACGCAGGCATAGGGCATCAGGTACTGAGCCGGGGTCACCACTCCTGCCTCTGCAGCAACTACACCCCAGCTATCCCCTACCACCTCCAGGCAGCAATAGAAAAAAAACCCACACCAACCCTCTACTGAATGACGAAAAATCACCAGGCTGTTGAATAGTAATATTATTTTTCAGCAACATATGGGAAAAATGTGTTAAAATGCAATGAAAATTCTCATCAAAGATTAATTTACAATGGAAAAAAAATGTGAGCAAGGTGGGATTTGTAGTTCTACTGGTTTTATGCCAGAAAAAGACTGATATTTCATGGCTGTTGGCAATAATACCTGTTCAACAACTGTATCATCACTGCACATAATGGAAGGAAAGCAACGGATGCAGATTAGGACACTAGTATAGCTATTACCATAAACAAATGTGTTCTGTAGTGATAAAGGAATTTAGGAAGACAAAATGAGTGGCTGTTTGCTTGTTGATTATATATTATGCATTCCCCTTCAATAATGGACGTGCTGTAGAAATATAAGCTTTCAGCAGGATGATGAGGTTGCAGGTAGGAAACGATTGCCGTTACTTCAGAAAGGTGAAAAGTAACGGATGCTTTAACATCCCTCGGGAACACATCTGATGGATGCAGCTGCAGTGTTGTTGCATTAATGGCTTCAGTTTCCTCATCACTGACTCCTGTGAGATGGTATCTGTTAGACAGTCCCCTGTATTTTAAGAAGTCATGAGAAAATAAGCTGTCATCCTCAGAGTGTTGTGACACTGCCGGCATTATCAGAGCAAGCCTGTCTCAGTTTCTGAGTCCCACCAGCTAGACAACAGATCTGAAATCAAGGTAATAATTACTCCCCAAAGCCATTTTTTTCTGAACACTGACAATTCCTTCAGCTAGCAAAAACTGACAGATGGTCTTTATTTTCTGATTATACTTTGAATTTCTCATTTTCCAAAATACTGACTATAGATTTTTTTCCCTGCTGATGAAAATGTGTACAATGTTGAATGTGATTAAATTTGCTCCAATTTGCATAAAAGCAATAACAACGCATAGCTTTCAGCCATGACTGTGCTGTACATTTCTGCACAATAGATCTTCCTCTCTCCCACCCTGTTTTTCATGCTGATGAACTTTCCTGAATGCCATGCAACATCACACAGCCTGTAAAATGACTATTAGGGAGCACTGGTTATCGTTTCAGCCATGCCCTATGTGGGACTGGGATGGTGGTAGCTGGCAATATTTGATTTTGCAGCTATCATAATATCCTATCTTGCCTATCCCCTTGAGGCTCTTATTATTGTCTGGAGTTATCTGCAGGCAGCCTGATACTGCTTGCAAGTAGACAGCTCTGATAATTTTTTGCCTTTTCATGCTTTGAAGCTTTGGTTGGGAAAGCTCTGCTTTCATCCGTTTTTTTCCTTAAAGCTGTTGTCAGCTATCATTTGCAGTTCTTTGGTTTGATGGGAGAGTGCAAAGGAATGCTCCAGCCTTATCTTCCCATGGCTTGGGCTGCAGTCCTAACAAGCTGGAAGTGATATATTCCCATTAGCATCTCATTGTATCCTCTTCCTTCTGGCTTTCCTGATGCTTAGTCACCAGGGCAGTGGTACTGTGCAGGATTCCTCACTGGACTCTGCCTGTCTCTCTGCCCTGACCTTCAGCACTTCTTCTGTGGTAAATGCTACACAGTGATGCCCAACTGCTGAGCACCTTAAACAGGGTGAGATGGGTTGTGCCAAAATGTCTGTGTGCAGGAAGAAGAGCTTCTTCACCTGATCCACTCATCTTTTGTGCCCTCTGTGCATCTTCTGGATCTAGCTGCAGCCTCTGCACTGGGCATTAATGATACAAAGGCAAGGAAACTCCAAACTAGGCCATGCAGGGCACACAAAATGGCACAAAGCCAGCATCACGGGTACAGTGATAATCATGGTACTATCAGCACCTAGTCATTGGGTATTAGTTGGCCATCCCTGCCCTACATCTCCCTGTGATTTTATCGGGAGCCACTGGCCTGGCGTCTTCTGTTGTAGGTGTACCAGTGAACATATTCAGCAGCTGTCTGGGTACAGCAATATGTACAGCTCACTAATGACCCTAACAATTTGCTTGCCAAAAAATCCCTATCCGCTTTCAGAAGGAAAAATCTAGGTACAAATCAGAGCTGGCATCACTGGATCATCTGAGATCTGCTGTCATCTTTGCCAAACTTTTGCTGTTTAATAGTGGAGAAAACAGGTAGGCTAATACTTTGTATTTTAATTTTAATATTAAATTATATTTATATCTACTATTTTCTGTTGTGGATGCTTGAAGTCAGATACATCTGAAAGTGACTGGTATGTACGGATCCCTTTGATTTGACAGTTGGTGTCCATCAATGCTGGGAATCTAGATGGTCTTATAATTTTTAGTGTAGACGTCAGAAGTTGCTTTAGATCACATCCTTTCTATTTCTGGATTTCCCCATGAATAATATGAATGTGGTGATATTCTTCTGGTACAAGGAATATAATGCAAGTTCAATGGGGCCAAATGCTGTTGTAGGTTAAGAACATAAAACTGCCACCAAAACTGATGGAGAATCATGCAAGAGGACGATTACCTTCAATTCTTGTCAATTGATGGGAGATTTTTAGCTGTCAAGTCATAAAGAGCAAAGTATAGTCTCATCACTCTATGATTCTATGATTTCCTCTATAATTGACAGAGAATAATTTTCCCTCCTTTACGATATCTGTTTTATGAGTAATTGTTTTATTTCTGCCTACCAAGTCACTTACTGTGGGTTTTATCTTCTTGTATGGTGTGGATTGCAGCCACAGCCTAAAAGTTTCCTTTTAAAGGAAACTATAATGTCCCAATCTGCTTTTTTGGCTTTATATCATTTATAGACAAAATGAACAGGATCAAACTACGGCTTGAAGAATCATGGCATTTTTAGCTAAGGAAATGTTCTTGATGAAAACCCAGATTTTATTAGTGATACTACAATTAAATAAGCCATTATCAACTTCCTACAGATCTTCTAAGAGCAGCTCTTTTTCATTCTGGAGCCCAAATTACGGAAGCAATCTTCATAAAGGCCACTTCCCCAGCTATAGCGCCTGCTGTGATATGATTCATGCCTTTTGTCTTCTGCTTGGAATTTGGGGATGTTTATGAAGGACTGTTATAAATACTGCATCTAATTCCTCTTTTCACAAGATGCTTTATTCACAAGGAAAAAAAAAAAGAAAATTGCATCACATATGTACGTCATATCATTTCCATTCCCTTTGCCATCTGGCACTATTCTTGTTGCCTCCTTCGTATACATTCTGAAAGGATGTGAGACCAGTGTCAGGCAGACACTCTGGAGCACACGTTTCAGTACTACAGCTGGTGATCTAATGGTACACAGGCACGTTTGTTAATCTGTGTAAATGTGTATATGAAGGCTGGAGGTGGAATAATACATGCCCAGGAGCAGAAGGAGAAGTAATGCATAAGAATCTCACTTTCCATGCTGTGCATTACTAGTGATCTTACACAAAAATTGTGAAGGTGAACAGTATAAATGTCTCAGCTCTTTTTATACTGTTAGTTTTTCATTTTCAATGGGGAAACAGCAGCATCATCTGTACTTGAAAAGTACCTGGTTGTTGATTTACCCTAAACTGTTGTCTAAAAACATGGGTCAGATCTTTTTGGCACGGTGACTTCGTTGGGGCAATAAACACTGTGGTATTACACGGCTAATTACAGTAGGATCCTTTCTCAAAGAAAAGAGCTTGCAAAGGCTGAGAAAAAATGGTGGATGATCACTGCAGACCCACTGCTTTCATCATGCCTCTTAAGGTGAAGGCTGATGACAATGGTTGCACTCATATTCAAACAGTCTATTTATGTGAACCATTATGCTAATGTGTGACAAAATCATTGCTTATGAAATTCCGATGGGCTTCTAGGTCACAAAGCAACTGTGGTCGTGTGACTGGGGAAAGGGATGATCTCACATCTGTGCAAAACACTTCTTTGAAGAAATAGAGAAATAATCTGGCCATGGATTCAAGCACAAAGCTGATATTTTTATAAGGTATACCTAGTTATAGGATACACTACTATCATCTCTTTTCTCTGTCCATCCTAGAGTCAACACTACCCTGACTTCTAGCAGCTATGGCAGAGCTGGACATGCAGAAATGGTTGTCAGCAGACACATCCAGTGGTTCATGGTCTGTGTTTGCTGCCTTAGCTTCTGCCTCCCCTGACTGGCCTGGGGCTCCACAGCATTGTCTTAGAGAGGCAATTCAGCCGTACCAGCCAGCTACAGCCTAACAGCACCGAGGAGTGCGCACGGGTGGCCAGAGACTGGGAGGAGGTGTTTTGGAGACACACTAACCATCTCAGAATCACTGAGCTGAGCACAGCTCAGAATCGCTATGGAGTGTTCAGAGCAGCGTTTGCCTGCTCCCAAGGAGTGAAGCTTGTTTAAGCAAGAAAGTTGAAACTGTAGCTCTAGAGCCTGCAGGTAAACGAGCCCCAGCAAACAGCACTATGGATGGAGCATAAAACCAAAGCATTTTGCAGTGTTTTTTTGTTTTGTTGTGATTTTTTTATCCTCCAGCTGAATAAAGGATTAGATGGGTTATTACACATCCTATTTCGTGGTCTGGCATTAAGTCATTAACGTGATTTATTTTTGCAAAGAGTGATTTTTAATCAGCCGAGTACAAATTCACCAAACTGCAAGAAACAAAACAATAACTTGTGGATTATTTATATTTAATGAGTCAAAGGCTGGATTCTAATCTTGGTAGCTCCGTTCTCTGCCCTGAAACCCTGAAGAAGAACACGAAGAGCAAGCACGCCCGACTGTGGCTCTGGGGTTCCTCTATCTGACGTGTCAGTACTGATACACAGGACAGATACTTGCAGGAGAAACAAAGGCTGAATAATGCCAGGAAAACAAAATATAGCAAATGTGTCATAGTGAGCTGCATGACCCTGATGTTCTTAAAGCAGCATTTGGTATCATCAGCGATAAATGAAAAATTAGTGGAATTAGTTGAACTTCAGGAAGTGCTTCCGGAGAGTTCACCGAGTTCAGCTCCTTCGGTTGCAGACTCCCAAGACGAATAATGCCGGATTTTAAGTGCCGCCCTGACAGCGGCTGTGTGGGCATCCCAGGACAGGGTCTGCTACCGCGGTGAATGAAACCCTGTCTGACAGCGCCTGGTGTTCGCCACTGATCATCAAGGGAGCGCTGACAACTGATTTACAGCGGTGTCCCGTTTCTAGAGGGCTGGAGTTAGATTAATTGATTTCCCAACTGTAAAACAAACTTTCCATTCATCAACACTGATGTGATTAGGAGCAGGAGCAATAAGGTCTGTCTAATCCAGAGCAAAGACATTTCCATCCCTGAAGCTGCCTGTCAGTAACAGTTCCCCGTGAACTGGATAACATAATCTATATGCAAAAGTCAATTCCCAACCTCTTTTTATTCTGCAGGCGTTACGAAGCTTGATACGCACATTCTCCTTTTCAAAATGACTTTAAAGCGTTAACAGGCACATCGTTTCAAATAGCGCAGGAAAACTGAAAGCTCCCACTGGTAAAATAAAGACAGTTGAATACAGTCTCTTGCTCTGAATCACTTTTAAAAGTGATGCTTTCCCTTGATTTATGAAGGGAAAACTGAGAGTGGCTTTCAACGCAGGTGATGCAACACTGCCTCCCACTGCTGCATCCCGCTCCTCTGAAGCCTCAGCCGCTGGTGCTTCAGTGGGCAGGGAATGGGGCACAACAGGTGGATACTGGGACCTGCTTCATTTTTTTCCTACACTGTTGATTTAACATATTCATACAGGTATATCTAGGTCCTTGTGCTGGCCGTAAGTCTAAATGCTGCTGCCAATCTTCAGACCATGCACTTAAACTGCCGTCTCCCTTCATGGAAAGGGGATTTCAGGGAGAGAAGACATCCAAATTGAAAATCTCCTAGAAGCAGTACAGGATGGCGTTTCTTAATTTTTTCTAATCAAAGGACCACTCCGTCTCCTGGGAGAGCACGTGCATGGACCAGCCTCCACACTGCTGACAACAGTTTTCACATACAAACAAAAAACTATTAGGCCAGACATAGGATATTTGTTTTGTGCCCTAAATAGCCAGTATTTTGTATACTTCCATGCATAAGAATGCATACACGCATTTTTAAATGTATCTTTACCATCATTTAATTGACCACACTTTGAGGCTGAGAGCAAACCAGAGGCTGAGAGGAAGGACCCTCCTGTACCAGCAGATTGCTGGAAGGGCTTTCCATGCCCTGTAGCAGCACAGTGGTTCACTGGGGGAGTTTTCTGAATCGGGGGCTTTCCTGGCCCCATGGCAGGCTGCCTAACTCGCTGTGGTGGGTACAGGTGTGTAACCGCTTGCCACTGCTTCCCAGGATAGCCTTTCCCTCCCTCACAGATCTTCCCAGAGATGGGAAAACACTGAACGTACTTTTGACTCCAGCACTGGCCAGAGTCCATCTGAACAGGAATTTCTGTTCTCCAGCATTGGTTTGATGGAACAGACTGGGAGATGTCCCACTTCGGCATTTCACATCTTTCTTCTGACCTACCTAGGCTGTAACAAGCAAATCCCAAAATATTCTGCTAAGTGTCTTGAACTTGCAGTTTTTGATATCCAGGGAAATATTGGGTTTAAGATTACTGATCCAAGAGCATTAATATAAGATTGCCTTTCAGCGATCCTGTCCCAGCTGCGTTACACCACGTGTCAGGCTCCTGCACCGTATCAGGCTCCTGCACCATCCTGGTCTCCAGGTTCTGCTGCGGCGGGGGAGGCGCTTCTGCTCTGCTCTCCCAAACCCACCCAGCCCGTGGGCAGCTGGCAACAGGAGAACAGGCGTTACAAAACCTGACCCTGGATTCCCTACTTATTAATCACTCAAACAGGTTTAACTTGTTTTGTAAGATAAAGGTTATTTAATTTTTTAAAAAAGAAGCACATAGAGTTACTTTAACTATTTCCTACCTCTCCTATGACAAAAATCAGTGTTCTTTAGTCAAGTGGCTGCATATCAGCTGGCAGCCCTTTCCAGCTGAAAATTGCAGTGCTTTTACATGGTTTGGCTTGGAGTCTGATATTTCAGTCCTGGAAGACCATAAAATTTGAGCATATGCCCCCTGACAACCTCCGGTTTTCTTTTAATTTCATACGTCGGTTTCCAGTGACATGCAAGATCTAATCCCCTGTGTCTGGTCTTTCTTTGATGAGGCTGCCTGTTCCTTTGATCCAGTGGGATGCTATGTTTTTCCAGGCAGTCAACAATGTAACACTCATGAATCAGTTTTGAAACTATCCAGTGTCATCTCAGAGAGACGATTCAATAGCCAAACAGTTGGAAAAAATAAATTTATGACTTGCATTATTTTTTCCAGCCTCTTCCTAGCACATCTATAGAAATTCTGCCTTTTTCTGCCTTCAATTCTCCCACCATAAGGGACAGCGAAATGAAACATGCAGCTGATTTATATTTTTTACACAGCTTGGAAGTGCACAGCTCAAAGTCAGTGCTTTCTTTTGGGGCTGGTTGCATCCAGGAAGCTGAAAAACTCCTTGGTATCTTGCAGTTGTAGGCTCGTGATTCGTCCTTGGGCTGCGTGCAAGTGCTGCGGGGAAGCAAGCAGAGGAAATCCTTCCTCCGGTCTCCTTGTACGTGTGGAGCAGCGCACAGCTGGGGTCCACGCCGGCGTGCCGGGAGCGCCGTGGCCGGCGTGCCTGCCTGCAGACACGGCCACTGCTCCAGGGAGGGGTGCGAGCATCCCTGCTGTGCCACAGGTCCTGCGCAGGCTGCTCCTTATCTGCAAGAAGAATAGACATCTTCCGTATGTGGAGGAGAGGCTTTCATTCCTCCAGGCATTCAGGGGCTGGACCCGTGTTTCACAGCACGGCACTTGCTCTGGCAAACTGTGTGAGCCCCCGCATGGCTCCGCGTGCTACATATATTGCTGATACATTCACACATAGGGAGACGTTACTCCTGGGTGCCAAATAATACTAGCTGGTAATATTGATCTAAGAAAGCAACCTGTGGAATATCTATCCACCTGCAACAACATGCATCCTTTCTACTCTACTGCAAAAAGTTAGCATCGTTTTGCAGCAGACTGCCATGCCCCGGGATGCAGGGGGATGTAGCAAACCCAAAGGCTGCCACAGGGTTTGCATAAATGCTTACAGTCAGAGTGAGCAGACGGGTAACAACCATAGCTACAGATTTTGCATTTGTGCTTTTCCCCATTCCAAAAATAGAAAAGTCTGTTCAAGGAGTCTTAGTGGTTGATTGTGTTTCATAAAGAGAAGAAAAAAAAAGGAGCAAATTGTTTGGTCAGAACCCATATGGAAAATGCAAATCGGGTCATAAAGACCTGAAGGGGGAACAGCAGCTACCTCTGGCGTGCCAGATGCTGGAGGCACTTCCAGGACCTGACCGTGGAGCAGCATGCTGCTAAATTAGAAAGCCCGTCATCTTTTAACAGCAAAAGGCAAACTCAATTCCATAGCAACCGTGCTAGGTCTGATATGCTGGAATGGCAGAATTCATGATGAGAAAAAAAAAGCTGAGCATGGCTTGGAAACCTGAAACTGCCACTCTAACTATGGGAATGAGATCAGAATGAGATGCCATTAGAATAAGATGCAGGATGCTGTGTCACAGGAATGGGAAGGAGACAATCATTTGTGAGGCTTTTCCTCTCTAGGATAGGGGATAAAGAAGAAGGAATGATTTTTGTCATTCTCTGATTTTCATTAGTTTCATTTGACTTCTGATTATCATTAGTTTAAGTTATAGGTGTGTAATAACTATTGTACATCTCTGCTGCATTGTGATAAGGCAGACGGGCAGCTGCAATAGTGTAACTTAGTAATCTTCAATTATAGTTGTTATTTTAGTACAGTTCACAGTCATTCCCTGCAATACAGAAGTGGAAAGTTCAACTGCCTCTCAAAAGAGTTAGAGTAGGTCTGGAAAAGGTTCAGAGCAGGATGACAAAAGTGGTCAAAGGAATGAAATTGCTTCCCTACAAGAAATAAAAAGTACAGTTCTTCTAGCTGGAGAAGAGGTGACAGAGGAGAGATGAAGGCAGCCCCTGAGTGCCAGGGCGAGGGAGAACAGGGAATGGTTTTCACCATCTCTTCCAGTGCAAGCACATGAAGGAAAACAGTAGGAGGTTTCAGGGCAAAAACCAAGGTGGCTCTTCAAACACCATGTACAGGCTCTGTGGAACTGCTTGACACAGGAGGTGGAGGGTGATAAAGGTCTCTGAGAGTTTAGAGTCACCAGAGAAATCGGTGGAGGGCTGGTGAACACAAACACAGCCAGTGTGGTCCAGGTGGTCCCTGCCCTGCAGGGTGTTACTGGCTGGCAGGATGTTCTGGGCAGTTTCTCTACAGGCATTTCCTTGCCTTAAATGTTTCTCTAGGTATCTGCTTCTGGTCATTGTCAGGAAAGCATAAATGGCATTTGATCGAAGCTGATACAGTTTTCATATTCTTGGAGACTTGGCATACAGGCAGTGACTATTTTTAAAAAAAGACCAGAATTCTTCTGTGGATGCCTCTGTCCTGCCACGTTTTCTACCTGCTTTTTCCGCCTGAGTTGCGGCTCTGCTGAGCATCCTCACTGCATATGTGTCTGCTCTCACCTGAACCCCAGTCCTACATGAAGTCCACCCTCCACGGGGGAAAACCTGGGTGCAGAGTGGAAATAAGCCCCTCCATACTGCCTGCCACTCGGATGCCAGGGTACCACATAGGCGTATGGCATATTGTGCTGAATTATGCACCCTCAGGATCTGGTCCAGTATTTGTACTATTGCCATCAAGAGTGAAAATTGCTTTCTTACAACTTTCTTCTCAAGGCCACACCAGAATTTCCATTTGTTTAGTTCTCCAGCTTAGAGTCTGCCCCATTTTCCTGTACTAAACTCATGTTTAAATGCACGTAGCCACCTCACAGGTTTTGCCATAGGCAGTTGCTACATGGTTATTACGCGTAGAAATTCTCTAATATTCTACTGGGACCTTGACAACTGTGTTTGGTTTACTTATTTTGTGTTCTTTCCTTTGCCTATCATCCGCGTTTGGAGAAAAGATGTTTCAGCTATACAAAATGTGTCGTCCTTGGCTGCGGTAGGCTGAAGCCTGATCCTGCTCACGTTGGCACAGGAAGGTGTGGGGTTGGGTCACACGTTTGCGAAGAGCCTGTGAAGCTCCTCCGCGTTTTTGTGCCTGTGTTGCCCTCTGCTGACTGGTGACAGTTTGGCAGATCCCGAAGGTCCCTCCAGAGCTACTAAGGTGCCCGCAGGCATCTCGCAGCTCATACAGGGCTGTATTTTTGACCTGGGATCTCGGCCGTGCTCTTCTACCTGCAGTTAGCTGTGTAGCCATAGTTATGAATTCCCCAATAACTCAACGAATAGAGGAATATCCCTCTGCATTAACGTTTTCAGTTTACCTGACATTTTATTAAAGTTTTGATTCTAATTAGCAAGTAAAATTAAATTGATGAGGTTTTAAAACAGGCTCTTTGTCACCTGTGAACAATGTGTCTAATGCCTCTCATCAGCTGGTTTAAGAAAAGCACAATATGACACGCGGTATGAAGGGAGGATAGAATTTGACAGTAGTTCACACAAGAGCTAGTTTTCAAGGACAAGCAAAGGAAATGGCAATTAATTGAAAATACATGCAATCTGCGTAAAGGGAGAAATCCAGCAGGAAATGTGAAGCCAGAGATGATTATGTACTCAGGGCATGAACCACTTCAGACTCATCTTCAGAACTGAAAGAAAACTCTATTACTTGGTAAAAATAGGCTCTCTCCTGCACTCCCTAAAAAAGCAGTGGTCCTGGACCCTGATCCTTTCCCAGGAGGTAACTGAGGAGTGACATTTATTAAAACATTGATGGAGAGATTTGTGCCAGATGCAGAAAGACTAGCTTGCTCTTTGACATGGCAGGTTCCTATCTTAAACACAGTCTCTCACATAAAAATTGCTTTGAATAGCTCTACCAAGATTTCAGCAACCTCTTGTTAATAATGCTTACCTCCTATTTGTTGTCAGCTTTGAGACCTGCAATTGAAAAAGCAGAGCCTAAGCTGGAGGCAGTATTTATTCTATCTACAAGGACTGAATGCAGAAAGCAAAGCGAGACTGAATGATGCTGGTAGACAATGCAACAGCCAGTAACAATACCACAGGCACAGATGCCCTAGATCTGACTTGCAATTTCATCCTAGATTATAGTCCTTTTTAAATCATCCAGGCTCGGGACAGGCTGAGCTGAGTACGTAAGACCAGTTTAGCTAAAGGACTAACATCTCAGACACACTAAAAAAACTCCAAATCCCTGCAGAAACAACTATTAGCTCAGATAGTGCTATTCACTCCTTCAATTTAATAAGGCTGTGCAGGAAAGTCCTGCATTTACAGATTTAGGCAGTTGAGTTTGCGCTCTCATTTGCTTATGAGATAGTTTCTTGCTAATAGGAAGCATATTTTGAAAACTAAAGGCAAGTGCAGCTGCACAGCCATTTGATACTAGAGTTGCCCCTTTTTATATATGCTACAAAATTCCATCTTAACAGCAATATTATCTTTTAATACATGATTTCACCTTTTCATATATAATTTCATATCTGATTTTGAAACGGAGAAACAAAGCTAAATGTAGATCTGTACTGTTGCATGCAATGCTGAATGTTATATCGTTCTCTGACAGGCAACAGCTGATCGATGCAGGGCAAGACTCGTATCTCTCCCTACTTACAGCAGGCTCAGCAGTGCTACAGCTTTTTAAAGCGTGAGTTCTTTCTCTGTGAGCATCCAAAACATGTGGGCAAGCCCACCTGCAAGCCTACCAAAAAATCAAACTTGGTTCAATTCTACAGGCTTTTAATAAAGAAAGGAGGGAGAGCTTCAGAGAACTGCTTTAACCTGTGATGACAGAGGAAGAGATGTACTTTCAGAAATATGAACTAACTTCAGTGTCAGTTTAATTAAGGAAACTCATTTAAATATGACACAGAGATTCTTACTCTCCAGATGAATATTAACTCTTGTGGCAGATTTACTTCTTATTTGAAATGTGATTGTCACTAATGGCCTACACATACTGCAATGACTTCTGATTATGTCGATAATGTCAACAGTGGTTTTGGGGAAGAGACATTATCAGTTGTCACTCATTAAGGACAAAGCAGATGCCACTGTAATTAGAAGTTATACATACTGCTTATTTTTAAGAACAGCAAGATGGGCATGCCCAGGTTTGTTTACTTCAAATCCAATTTCTAGCTTGGAGAGTACTTACAGGATAAGTGGTAGGTGGCTGCCAGGTGTCTTCTCATTTCCTGCCTCTGAGATTTTTTTTATAAATATGAATGCTCTCCTTATTGGAAATGAAACGAACAGTATTCCTCCCAGCAAGCAGTTAATCCTTGGGAAGGAATCCCTGAACAATACATACAGCTTTTATACTGACGTATGCACTGTGGTCTCTAACTGAATAATGCAAGGAGGTTGCAAGTAAATTTGCATCACATTAATACTGAATTTATTTTACCTCATCCTACGTTTTCCTCATAGTTTCTGGATTTTTCCATGACTTGGTTATTCCCAGATTCTCTCATTCTTTTTTTTCTTTTTTTTCTTTCTTTCTTTCCCATACATACTATATTCTCCCATGCTGCTCCTATATCAGAACACTCTCCTAGTATGGTTCTCCTCCACCTTCTTTCTCCCCACGAAGAGCTGCCACGAGCTCCACCAGGTACCACCACCCTCTCCAGACACCTGGGCATGGTCAGTGGGGTGGGCAGCAGCCTAAAATGGAGACGTGGTTAGTGGGAAGACTGCCTGTGAAGAGCTGTGATAACACTTCTACCCATACTTTTGGGTGTAAATGATGAGGCAGGACTCAGTGTGGCAAAGGATCAGGCCCACTGGGTGAGATGGAGTGAAGGAAACACAGGAAACTTGGGCTGAGGCTTGCTTACGTTTTCAAACGGAAGTTAATAAAACATTATTTGCCTTTTGAATCTCTTGGATTCCTAATTCCTTTTGGCCAGTTTCAGCCAAGTTTGGTAAGGAAATAGAAATCTCATATAACTCAAGTATCTACCCGTGTCAAGAAGGCAGTAGCCAATACCCAACGTGCTCCCCCTGCACGCACAGGTGAGTTGACTTGCATTATTAGACATCAGAGAAGCCACACAGGCTCAGGGTGCTCTCAGCAGCCTGGCTCAACCCCATGCAGCCCACACTGGAGTTGCTATTATAGCTGCCCTAATTGCAGGAGAAGCTTTCGTCATCCGCCTCACCTTATTAAACAGGTAATCCAAGCAGGCGGTGACAAGCCTGGGGAAAACAGGCTCCAGCAGCTCTGCGGCTAGCGGAGGCTTGAGCAGTTCATTTAAAGTCTTACCAGGGTGCACTGGAGGAAAAACCAGGGGGCTTCTCTGTATGCAGGCTGCAAGGTATTGCAGCTGGATGGCAGTCATGTCATTGCCTCCCTTTGAGGGAGGACACCTCCGGTGCAGGGAGCACCCCTGGGTGCCCCCCCAGCTGCAGACGGGATTCAGCCGTGAGGATGAGCCCCCAAGTGAGGGTGATCGCATGGGCACAGCCTCTGCTGGGACAGAGGGGCAGAAGACATCAGAGCAAATGGGGCAGTGTTTGGACTGCAGTGGTACAGAATTACTCCCGTTTTTTCTCAGATGTTTGATAAAGGTCCGCATCTGTCTCATCATTTGCAGGGGTCAGGGTCTGGTAATTCCCTGCCTGCCACAGTAATCCTTTTTTCTTAAACACAAACCACAGAAACTGTGAAGCTGACATTTCCTACAGCACTTTCACAAAATTCATAGAGAGATAGTAATCCCCTTATTCTGAGGGGCTTAGAGCTAAGTTTGGTTAAATACAATACCCAGGACAATAGGTCAAGTGCCCGAAATGAAAACATGTCCATCTCTGAGGTCAGTGCGGGATAGTTTTGTGAAACAAGTGTGTGCTGAGGAGGAAAGAAGGTAAAGAAACAAGAGGGGGAGAAAAACCCATTTCAGACCTCTGACCCTCTCTGGAGGACGTAATTATAAATCTGTTCTTCACAGAACAGCAAATGCATCATAGTTTTTTAAATGGGCATTTTTTTCAATTGCTTCAGAGTCCACATAGCCTCATTATGAAGCAAGGTCAAGTGCAAAAGGTGATATCCTAAGGGAAAGGGAGGGAAGGAGGTTGCCAGGTGGCCTGCCCTGGGGGAGGCTGTATAACAGATGCTTGCAGGGAGCCCTGGAGCAGCCTTTTTCCCTGGCTCTTGGGAAAGCCAGAAGAGGGTCCTTATCTCTCGGCTGTCTCTCTTCTCTATTGCATACAAACCCTATGGAGGCTAATGATGTCCCAGGACTGTGACAATCCTTGAGAAACCATCAGCCCTGCATGGGCAGATGGGCTGGGGACTCAGCTAGCCTTGGCCTCCCTCAGCCACCCTCTCTTTATACTGAAGTCCCTCTTGGCAAGGAGTTACTCTCAGCATCAGCAGGGAAATCTCAAACCCCACGTTGTCTCTGAACTCAGGCTCGGGGATGCCCAGTGAAACGTTGCCCCGGCGGAAAGCAAAGGTGGAAAGGACCTCAAACTCTCCCCGAAGCCCACGGGGTGGTCGGCCACAGGCTCTGGTCCCAGCCGCTGCACCCCAGCATATAGGGAAGTGTGAGAGTCAGAAGTTTGACAGTAAACCACTAGGGTGTTACTGGATAGTACTGTAAAGCCAGAGAAGCTTGACAGATAAGAAGGCAAGAGGATGGCACATAAGATGGCACAGGTTTTAATATAAGCATTGTGTAAATAATGGTCCTTCTTGTAAGATTTTCAGTTATTTGCAGTATGCAGAAATCTCTGTCAGGGCTGAGCCCTGTTCTCACCGCTCCTTCTCTCTGTGGTTGCTGGACTGAGCTGCCCTCAGGACAGAAGCTGCAGCCAGTGTGTCACTGCTGCTCACTAGCCTGCCGAAGCGCTTGCTGAAGCATTCTCCTGCCCTGGAGCCTGTCAGAGTCACTATTACAGTTTTTCCTTCTTCCACTTCATTTGCAACATTATTTTCTGGAGGAGAGTCCCTGCCATTCAGGGCTGCTGCTAAGCTCCACTGTCAATCATATCTCCACAAACCTCATTATTCTGCATCCACATGAGTGTCAGTTCCCTTTGCTTCCCTGGCTGTGACTGTATGGCTGTTGTTTTCCTCCTGGTCCTCAGTTGTGGCTATGTTTCCCCCCCTCACATACTTATACACAATGACTTTTCCCTGAATATTACCCACTGCAGCTCTGCCAGCAGTTGAATGCCACAGATAATGGCAGCTCTACAGTAAACCAGCTGGACTTGGCAGTGCCAGGTTAACGGTCGATCTCGATCTTAAAGGTCTTTTCCAACCTAAACGATTCTATGATTTTCTATGATTCTATTTTCTTTAGTGCTATTATCAAACCTACTCCGAGGAAATCTAGCTGACCGTGATAAATTTTCCAACCTAAACGATTCTATGATTCTATGATTCTATGATTCTATTTTCTTTAGTGCTATTATCAAACCTACTCCGAGGAAATCTAGCTGATACCGTGATAAAGCTGAGATGACCCTGTTTTCAATTTATTCTTGATTTTGACAGTTCCCAGCTCTCCCAGGAGGAGATGCAGAGAAAGTTATTTGCATGCCTGTAGATCTACCATTGTTTCAGCAATGCTGGCTTGACTCAGCCAGGACTTGACTGTGCTCTGTATTCCCTGGTCACTGTTTAGGGTGCATCCTAAGCTGTGAGACTTCAAAAGCAGCAATCCTATCAGAAACTAACATTCTGTTAAGAAACTACTCTGTTCTTCTCCTCTGTGAATACTACATGTCTGATGTATCACAGGTCCAAACAGCGATAGCTGGACGGAATTGGGTGTAGTTTCCTACTGCTGACTTGCAAAGCCCTGGTGAAAATCAGACAAGTAGGCAACTGAGAAGGCTGTCTTTGGGTATGATTTTACAACAACCTACTCTGACCATTGCATTGCTAGCAACCTGTATGATGGGAATGTCCAGCAGGTCTGGCAAGGTCCATAACTCTCTGTACAAACATCTCACTGCAAAGCCATCTCATAGCTGACCTGCCTGCGTCCCCAGAACCAGCCTGGCTCCCCAACAGCGTAAACACCTTCAAATACAAAGCTCCAGTTGTGGGTGCATTTGGGCTTTCCTGTTCACCCTGCAGCAACAAGCAACATTCAGTGCCTCAGGAACTGAAATCATGGGCCTGGAAGAGCTGTGAAGTGCCTTCAGCCCTTACTTTGGCTAGTTGGAAGAAGACATATGCAACCATACTCCCCTTCCCACTGAGAATGTGTTCCTGAAAAGCGTGAGCGTTAGCCATGCAATGGATAGCAAAGCAGTTTTTCCCATCAGAATTAATGAGCAAATCACTGTTTGAAATGATCTTGGCTGTTTTGTCTGAGAGACTGAGTGCCCAAGCATTATCCTCTTTTTCTGTCCTTCACACTTGATTGACTTGACTGATCTTGATTCATCTGAGGAAGACGATGCTGAACATAACTGTTCAGACAGCAGCATCGAAAATGCTCACAGTGAAAGATGTGTGCTGGGTGTTCATTCTAATGGATAAAGCAGCCAAGACAGTGGACTGCCTGTGTCCCCCCCAGGTGATGATCCAGATGATCCTGCCCCTGCCTTTTCATCCTCTACATCGTTTTACACTGTTCTTGTGTATGTAAGCTGTATTTCTTAAGTCCCTGACACATCCTCCTCTGTTTCATTAATTCTGAAGGGAGAAACTGCTTCACTACCCAGTGAACTCAGTCACTTTACCAGCAAGGCTGAACGCTTGACGTAAAATTTCTGAGAGCATTCTTGCTGCAGCTTTTTAATAGTCACATCTTCCTCCTCCTCTCCCTCCTCCTCAGATGAATCAAAAGTCATTCAAGGTGAAGGATGGAGAATGCAGTAGTGAGGATGGTTAGGGGAGCAGGGGCTTGAACGATCAGTGGTGGATCTCCAAAGTGATGGATAGGGATGTGACGGACAAAAAGGTGCTGCTGGGCTGCCAGAGAGCTGGGTGCGTGCATGTCCCTAACTCAACTTTAACATCATGTTAAGTTTAGGTCCAGGTCCTTCTTCCTACCCATGATTTCTGAACAGGGGTGTATCTCTGCTTTCTGCATCCCTTCTCCCTCTGCTGATCATACAGGACAACTCCGCTACATGTCCTTTCTTTCTGCCCTTTGTTTCTCTCTGTGGCTGGAGAGGCAATGTAGCTAGTGTGCAATGTTACCTTAAGCAAGGGCCATTGCACCCCACAGTCTGCAGCCCGTCCTGCTGCTTCTGCTCCCTCATTTGTGGAAGTGCAACCGCTTGTTATGTTGCACAGGGACTGTTTTTCTAAAACCATTTTCTTGAAATTTTTAAAATTGCATCTCGGTTGCCTAAGGCAGCCTGCAGCGTGGGCTGTGAGTTTTAGCACTCAGGCTGTGGTTTCACAACCGATGTTAGGTGGAGCAGGGGCTCCCACTGGTTGTCCTTCCCCCCGCCCGCTTCGTCCTGCCCCATTCCTTGTGCAGCCCTCTGATTGTGCGTGCAGTGGGGAAGGGGAGCCGTTCAGGCCATTGTGTAGCGAAGGTTTTCTGGGTGCCCAGTTGCCTTGTAGTGAGCAGAGCTGCATGATACAGCTGAGTGAATCTGAACAGCTCTGCCAAAAGTTGAAGTCCTTCTCCTCTTCGCCCCATGTCCTTCTTTCCTTCTTTCCTGTTCCTGGAAGAATGAGAAGGCGAATCGCTTGGCTTTTGTTGTGTTAGTTTTTTGCAATGCTGGGGTGGCTCAGAGCAGCTCCAACAAGTGCTGCAGCCACTACAAGGAGAGCAGGACTGCGGTCCTGCTGTGCAATGACAGCTGGAGCGGTTTGAGCAGGGTTAGCGAAATGCATAGGCTCGGGCATGGGTTCGACAAGCAGCGGGGCTGGGGCAAGCAAGGGAGCAGGCTGGCTGGCTGGGGTTGGAGATGTGGGGAAAGGAGGGGAAAGGACTGGAGAATCAGACCTCCCCATCCCACGGTCAGCAAGGTGCGACTTGGGCACAGTGTGTCACTCACCTGACGGCAGCCCAATCTGCGCGAGCAGCCACCAAAGTGCACTCCAGGTTTAACATCAGAGCTTCTTGTTTTCCTGTTCTGAGCTCTGCTGGTCTCTAAATCCCACCTCCTGGCAGAGGAGTTGGAGGGAGGTGGTTTCCTGGGGATGTGACAATCCTGCTTTCTTAGACGGTGCTATTTGAATGGGAATTGTTCGGATTTAAGGACTCTCCGTTTTCTGTGGCTCAAAAGGCACTGGATGCAGGCCTGCAGATTGCTGGCTACATATATGCAGTTGCATGTATGTATATGTATGCACATATGTATGCAACTGCTTAAATCCATGAGAATTCATAAAATTCATAGAGTCATACTGCTCAGGCTATCACAACAGCTGACTTTTCCTCAACTGTAATGTTTCCTCAATACAAATTGGAAAAAAAATGAAAGAACTGTATCTATGTTACTTAAATTGTGCAATCCTTACTCATGATGATTAGAAATTATTCACATGAAAAGTCCGCTTTGTCCAAGAAAATGTGCTCAATTATATTTGTTCAGATAGGAAGTTGATGTGTTGAGCAAGCTGCCATTTTTATCTGACCACAATTACTCTTCTTCATGGTTGGGATTCCTCAGGTCTCATGGGACAGATTTCTTCCGTGGTGTCGTTCACAAGAGCTCACATCAAACTGCTTTATCATCTGTCCGCAGTGTTTCACTGCTGTTATCAAGCAGTAACACGCTCAGAGAGGCAACTGTTTTGATCCCAGAAGACTTTGAATTTATGGCTGAAAATAATCCAAGCCATTTGAAAAGAGTATTTGAAGTCATCCTCACCACTTGGTTGTACTCTACTCAAAAATGAGCAGGTTTTTGCTGTTAGTGTGCCTAATGCAATATGTTTATGCAGGATTTTTAGTCACTAGTAATTTGAGCGTACAAGATAGTCCTCATAATTTGAATGAATGAGCAATTGATCTGATAGATTAAGCTGATATTTTTCTGGCAAGACTGTTTGCTTTACATGATAGATTTGCCCTGGCTACAGGCTTTTATTTCTCATTAAATTAGCCAGCCAACATTCACAGATGAGGGAATCAACTGGTTTAGCTGTAATTTATATAGATCTCCACTACATCTTTACAGCACAGGTTTATGTGGGGGGTTGTGACAAGCCAGTGTCTCCCCTGATGAGAAGAGCAGCAGTCGCAGTCAAAGCCAGCTCCTCGGTGTTTATGAAGACACAAGAGTTGTCCCACTTTAATTACACCAATAACAGTTTAAGTGACACAGTCACCCCTGATGTTGATGCAATAGAAAAAAGTTTATGTTGCTACAGCTATTCAAGTCCAGAATATACCCAAGTCAGTATCAGACAGCTTCATGGAACAAGTATGTCAGCACTTGAGTTTTAGCTGGTATAACTGAAGTTTAAGACGGTGCTTAAATAGAAATAGCTGATAGGACTATGGTAATTATCTAAATTAAAAAAAAAAAAAGCAAAAAATCATACTTTCAACTGCAATCGTTTTGCTGGTAAAATGTGTGTGAGACCTGGGAGGCTAAGGAAAATTTCCCTTTGGAGACAGTAGCTTAAGCATCTTACCCAGCCAGAGCTGGGCACTGGGCTGCAGGCAGGCCATCAGCTCCTGGCATCTGCATGTCTGTGCCCCTAGGAGCAGCCTGGTAGCAGCCCTTCTCTCTGCCTGCAGCAGGCTCTGCCTGCCACCTACCCACAGACTTACCAGGGACAGCCAGGCAGCCCTCAGCTTTTCTGTATACGTGCCCTCAGCAGTGCTCACGCTCCCGACAATGCAGCCCAGGAGCTGCTCTGTGGACCTTCCCTCGTGCAGATCTGAGCTGCGTCTTACCTGCTACAAAAACCTCTTAAAAATCTTCTGGAGCTAATAGCCTTAATATGATGTTGCAGCTTGATCTAAGCATAGAGGGGGAGGGGGCTATTTTTTTTTCCCTGACTTTCATTGTTCCCAGGTAATCTGCAAAGCTGAACATGAATTGTGCCGCTTGCTTATTTCTGCAGAGAAATAAGCCTTGTGCAGCCTTCTGGCATCACCAGCTCTGTATTTACCACTAAGTAAACAGAGCCAGGAACTGCTCCCTGATCCCAAGGCCAAGTGACACAGACTGGCTATATCCATGCTGTGTAGTGCTTGATCCCGGTCTCCCATCTGGTGCCCCCGTGGCCCTAAGACATTGGTATTACTGTGTAGATGTTTCCCTTCTGTTTTTTTTTTTTTAATTTATGCTGTCTGAACTAATGTAATAGCTGTGCTGCAGCCCAGAAGAATGGTGTTTTATTGCATGAAACAGGGTTTGTATTGCCTGAATTGGGGTGGGGCAGGAGGGGAGTTTGTGGCTGCAAAGCCTCCCGAGACAGAGCTGGAAGACCGTGTAGGGTGAAGGAAATGGGAAGCAGTGCAGTCCCATCTCTGCTGCTTGCTGGGAACGGTCCCTCCTGTGTGCCACCCCCCAGGCTGTGCCTAGGCACTGCACGCTAACAATCAAGCAGTGTGGATGACCAGCAATCCAGCTTGGTCCCTGGTCCCACCATGTCCCTCAGTGCAAACACAGCCACTGAGATGTCCTGGTGCTTGTTTAAACACAAGGGATGAAGCCTGGATGCACAGCAAAAGGTGCCTCCACTGTGCCGACCATCCGTGCCCTTATGACAGGGAGGGAAGACTTGGGGGTCTTGCCGGGTCAACCACGGCCATGGCATGTGGTTGCTCCATTCCCCAGTTCCATCAGGGCTGTATCCAGTCCTGTGTGCTCACAGGCAGGCTGTCCCTGCTCTGGGCCACGGGTTCCTCACTGCCTTATGTTTTCCAGGTCTATGTGTGAGGCTATTCTGCCACCTCTCTGTAGCTGCAGCAGCTTGTTCCTAAACACCTCCACAGTGTTTTTTGCTTGAAACTGTGCTTGAAACTGTGCTTGAAACTGCTCTGCCTACATTTATAAAAGCCATCTACTACTTCATTTTCTTTTACTCTTTATCGTGTAAGCAACAGTTTTTTGTTATCCTTTCTGTTTGTTGGAGTTGCATAAGAAATCTTTCATTGTACATGTATATGGGTTACAAATCTCTCTTCCAAATGTTGAAGAAAAACAAGTTTATGTGAATTATCTACAGCAGATAATTTCATTTCTGCACAGAATCTAAAAATAAAGTGGAGCCCACATTCTACAGCTAAGTGGCTTTTAATTAGGTGTGATAATAGCATGAATTATCTTTCAGAGTGCAATAGCTTCGCGATCAGAAGTCAAGTGCTGAGAGTGATAATTGTTTGCAAAAATGTTCTATTGAGGGAAGAACTCAATGCCGACAGGTATTTGGTTTTTTCATAGAACAGGTCTTGGCAGTCCGATGAACATTTTGTGTGAATTTGGGCTTTCTCAGTTATTGTCCCTGTTTTAATACAGCCAGTGGGTCCTTTCAAGTACTAATGTAAAAAGAGGGCAGTGAAAGCCTGCCTCCTCTGTAAGTCCCCGTCATCAATGCTTTCATGGTGATGCCTTTGGACATGAAAAATGGCACTGCTATTTTCTGAAAATTAAAGGCTGAGGTGCTGGATGGTTTCGTTCACTTCCTCAGGAGCCCCTTCCCTTATTTGGACCATAGACAAGCTCAGGGTTTGAACATAAATAATATTATGAATTGTGAACCAAGATGTGGCCACATCTACTGTCCTGCCCGCTCTGCTGGGGCCTGGAAAACTCCGGCAGAGCTGGTGGGGGGGTTTCATGCTGTAAACTGCTACAGCTAAACCTGCCAGTGCCTGTCTCGTCAGGGTCCTCCTTTGCGGCAGCCAGAGGGATGCTCTAAATGACTTTACGAGCTAAGATGCTTTATCTTCATTGTCTTCGTAACTCAAGCGTAGCATTTAGTCCAGTGTGGTGGGGCTGGGGGTGGGGAACACAGCTTTTTTCAGCAGGGAAGACAAACCTTAAAGGAAGGTCCTTTAAGGATAAGAGACTCACTTGTGGTGCCAAAGGGATGGTACTTGGCACTTCAGACTGCAGACAGATGCAAGCACAGTGTGTTTGAGCACAGGCAGAAATAGGGAAGTTATTGCATGCCCGGGAAATAAGGATATATCCTGCGACAGTGACTGTCCTGCCATATGAGGCTGTAACATCAGCCTGATCAGGCTGGCACTGGGAAAGGGAAGTCTTTCCAGAAGGCTACACTGGATCCCAGCTGCCAAAGGGCCAGGCTGGAGCTGGGATGCGGACCACGGACACTTCTGCCCTGGTCTTCCCAGACTCTCAGACACTTGCTGTCTCGTGCGTCTGCGTGTAGGTCCTGAGCTCCTGGCTCTTCTCCTGGTGTCTCCAAGCATCTTTGTGGGGTCTCCCAGGCAGGAGGATACTGTGTGGCATCTGGCTGGTCTGGTGAACCGGGAACCCCTTCACTGCCCCCTCCGGAACAGACCTTCATGCATTTGCCCAGAGGACTTCTTTGTAAAAATTAATTGAGTTGCCCAGCATTAGACACAGATCATAAAACTCCCATCTGATCTCGTGCCTGCTGTTGATTTTAACAGCTGATTGAAACAATGAGAGCTGGCTCGTTGGGAATATAACAGTACTGACAGTGATAGCTGTAACACAGGCTGTACGTGTAGATAGGGCTTTAAACATGCAATAAAGAGCCTCTGCCTGTATCACAAAGCTTGCTTCCCTAACGGGAGTAAAAACCCCTGGGCAAGAGTTTAAGCATAGCGAAAGTGATGAAGATTACCGTTTGAGTTACGAGTTTTGCTGAAAAGCAAATTTGTGTTTCTGCTTATTTATTTATTTATTTTCTTGCTTATTGTAAAGTGAAAGAGAAATGAACGCGGAGCAAGGGAGAACTGGAGAGCGGCCAGCCAAGGAATGGAAAGCCTTGCCACGATGTCTGATGTCATTTGAGGCACCACTACGCCTTCCCCGGCAGACGCTGACCCGTACCTGCATTCCCAGGAAAATCCCCACTCAATAATCCACTATAAACCACCTATTTGCTTCCCGGGTGTTAATTTGCACACGTAATCACGGCAACTCCCAGGAAAAACGGGCAGAGATTGAAGCGCCCCACAAATGCAACCAGGGTAACTTTCCGTGTTATTTATATCGCCACCTCTATCGTGATGCCCGTGTGTCTTCCCTGGCAGGTCCCTTTGGGCGAATGGGGCTATGGATGACCCGCGGTCCCGCGGGGGCC
>NW_008794446.1:6926419-6942265 GCF_000699145.1 Aptenodytes forsteri | reverse complement strand
GGGGGGGGGGGCCGCTCTCCGTTCCCCCTGCCCGGGTGGTCCGCGGGGTCCCGGCCGCGCCGCCGGAGCGGCGTGGCCGGGGGACGGGACGTGGGCAAAAAGCGCTCCGAGATGGGGAATGGCTCCTGCGCGGGGGGAACGCGGATGCCGGGAAGGCGGTAGTCCCGTAGGCTGCTCCTCTCCGCTACCTGTGGGGAAGGCACACGTTTGGGTGGTGAGACAGCGAAGCGAGCCCAGCTTATTAGGATGGGTAATATGTATTATCAAATCTATTCGGCCAAAAGTTTTGAGGATGCTAATAGATGGACTGGCTCAAGTGGGCATTGCTCTCTGTGCAGCATCTGGGCAAAGATGGAAATTGCCAGTTTTATGCCAGTAGTGTGTTAGTGGCGTGACAGTGCCACGGGAGCAGGGTCCCGGAGCGGGCTGGGGACCTCCGGCCAGGGCCGAGCGCTCGGCACGGGCGAGTGGAGAGTTCGGGGCAAGTGCCGAGTTACAGCAGCCCACCGGCTCACGGTGCTAAAACGGCAGTTACCTTCTGACCCTTCCACGGAGTTAAATGGCATCTCATTATTTTTTCTGAAGAATGATGAAAGATAAAGCAGCTACTGTGAATTATAAGGTAGTGTTTTGCTAGGAAGGGAAAGATAAATCCGTGGAAGATAGGGCAGCGTGTCCAGGTCTCCCTACTCAGATAAAACGCCTCTGCTTGAAGAGCTGTTCATCTAGGTCGGTTTTTTCCAACTCGGTTTAGATGAGTCTGGGTACCTTTACCTCCTCCTCGCTTCATCTCTTTTGCTGTCTTTGCCTCTGCTTCTTTCTCCCTGGTCCCTGTCACTGCCTGCCGAAGGTAACAGCAGTGCAGAGGGGGCTTGTGTGCCGTGCCTCAGCCTTCGCACCAGCCTGTACTCCCTACAGGCACCTCTGTTAGGGAGCCAGTGATCCCTGATCGCTCTAAACATGAAAAGAGCAAGCCAGCAGGAGCCTTGACATTTATCATTGCATTAAAAAAGTCAAAGATCAAAAAATTAATAAATATTTATCAGCGGGTCAAGCATTAGAAATATTTACTGATATTAAGGCATCGGTGGCAAAATAATTAAATGTCAAGTGTTTGCATACAGGTTAACTTTGCAATGGATGACTGCATTAAGGAGGCACTTGGCAGCAATTGAGCTGGATATAACGTGATGGATAAATACCTTGTTTTGGTTTGTGTGATTTCATACAGGAATTGTTTTATGCTCTCTACATTCAGTGTCGTGTTTGTGGGTTTTATTGTTTCTCATTCCCAATTTCAAGCAGGGATGTGGGCTTTCCCCTATCTCCTGCTGCATAAACTCTTTACCAGTCCGCCCTTTTCCAGTGCAATTAAATATACCCGGCTACTTGTCTCCTATCTCTGCAATCTGTTGTGGAGAGCAGTACAGCCTGTGCTGCAGGAGAGTGGTAGCTGTGAGCTACATGTATGCAAATGAGGCTTAACTTCCCATTCTGCTTTATCATCACCTTACTTTCTGCAGAATAAAGTCCTATTTTAAGGTACAAAAGGGGGATTCTGTAAGTGATCCTTTGAGCAAGGCACTGTGAGTTTGGAAATCACTACCTGAGAGGAGGGGGGTTGAGAAAATCTTTGCAAGGTTGTGTCCATGTGGTTTATTTGAAGTGGCTTTTGATATGGTACCATATCTTTCCTTATGTTCATCTCTTTAAGGACAGAGGTAGGTATTTGGCTACTGATCTAACAAATGCCAGGTGTAGGTTTGGGTCAGATAAGTAGTTTTTAATTTCTTTACAGCCAAGCTGCTTCTATGGTAAAGTTTTCTAGGGTGTTGTCTGTTGTGTTAGTGATACTGACTGTAATAAACAAGAAAGCAGCTTAAAACTCCTGGCCTAAATTTCTGGAGTGTGTATTTCTATGCAAAATACATTTATGGTATAGTAAGCAATGCTAGATATTTAGGAAGATAGTGGGGAGAGGAGAGCTAGCAGCACATCTACTGCAGAAGTACAGTTTTCCACATCTGTAAAGCACAACAGCACATCAGAGGCTGTGCAGGAAACTCAGTAACCAGTGAGAAATAGTCTTCCTCCATAATAAGTTAGGAAAAATAGGACTTTCAGCTTCCAGTGTGCATTTTCTATTTCCTAAGTTCACAGAGGAAGCACCAGAAATCAGCGTAGGACAGAGAATTGCAGCCAGAATTGCGGGCTCCAGTGAAATGTGCTGTCTCCAGAGAGTCATTCAATGGTGGATGAAGTGAAGCACAATACGGCAGAGACTCGTACACAGTGGTCAGTTTAATATTTGAATGAACACTCTGGAGGAGAAAAGATCTAGGCATAATAAAGGTCATCTCGGTAAAGATATTTGCCAAAATGCCAGCAACAAGCAGTGCAAGAGGATCTCTTCCCCTCCACCCCCAGCTGGATGCTGAGGTTTGCTAAAAAGACTACTGAGGCACAGCTGATTTAGCAAATGCTTTCCCTACACAAGTATTGCATTTTATCATAAGTTATTTATAATTGTACTGGCCTTGTTTAAATGCAACTTTTACTGAACGCTCTGCAGTCAGTTTTGTTAAGGAAGTCATAAGTAGCTGAAAGTGGGGGAAAAAATGTAGCAAAGAACAGCAAAACTTCGGTACATGATGGTTTGTTTTGTACCTGAGCTTGCTATTGCAAATTCAAACCCATTGAAACAGCCTTTCTTCAGGAAAATAATTCTGATAGATTTTTGTATAACTTATTCTGGCACTATCATAATATAAATAGCATCCCCATGAGCCTGGGAACACCGCCACTTTCTGTTGCTGGGTATGCATTTGATGCTTTGCTTTCTGAAAACCTTATTTTTTTTTATTCTGTCCATTGCCATTACATGGTGTCATCTTGCTATTCTCAGCTTTCCAGTGGGGAGCTGGGAAGAGGATAAGGTCCAACACTTCACCAAAGGTCACCAAAAAGATCTCCAAAGTACAGCCAAATGCTGTAACCACCTGACTGTCCCCTGCCATTGGTTTAATGAGAAAGACCTACTTAGTGAGGGTTTGTAGGGTGAGAAGCAAGAGGGGAAATGACTAGCTGATATAAATTGCTGTAACTTCACAACCAAGTGATTTATACCAATTAAAGCTCTGTCCCATATTACTCTGTTATGATACAGAACCAGGTTAGTATTTTGCAGCCAAAAGGCATATCTGTAAAACATTCAAAACATCTGAAAGACAGCTCTTCAGTACAAGAAAGGTCTGCCTGGAAGACTTGATTTAAGCAGTCACCTTAGTAATTTCTTTAAATAATTGTATTTTCTTTTTCAATTAAGTGGCTACAAAGCTGGCAGTCAGGCAAACAGGTTCAAAGCTCCTAGGATAGTGAATCTTCACGTTTCAGGGCAGGAACTGTTTTCTGCTCAAGGAAAAGTTATTGTTGCTTTTGTGGCGTAGTGTGGCACAGCATGTAGTGCTGCGTGGGAAAGGGCTTCAGTGGTGCACTGGCTGGGAGGTAAGGACATCCAAGTGATGTTCCTGTATAATTGTAGTAAAGTTGGTTTAAGACACTGCCTTAGCTTCCTCTCCAAAAACTGGGAGGAGTATGCTGGCCCACTCTTGCAGGGCGTTTGGGGACTGTGGATGGAGAAGTCCATTTTGTTCCAGCAGAGGCATCCACGGCAAAAGTCTCTGCAAATTACTTAATCCTGAGAAGCATCTGGTGTAGCAGCAGTTCCCAGGCTTTTGCTGTTAGTGACATCACTTACAGATCAGTGATTTTATGCAATCCTCAAAACTAGCAAAAGTATCAGCTGAAAAAATTCCTTGGATTACCCTCCCAGCCTGCAATCATGACTCTTAATTTAGATGATGGTGTAATACAGGTTGCTGCTCCTTGTAGGAGCCTGAGGGCTATTCTGCCCAGAGATAAACTTCTTTGCATCTCATGCAATAGCTGTTTCAGAGCTGGAAGAAAGGCGTAACTTGTTCTTCTTTGCACAGCTGTGAGTTTCACTTCATGGGCATAATCACTAAACACTTACAGGAGAATGACTTCCCTTTGAAATCATAGTTAAAAAGTAAACAAGCATCTAAAATATATGCTGGACTAATTAGTTTCTCTATTAAGTTTTACTTTTTGAATTTTAACTATTTGATAGTTTATCCTAAATGAATTGGCCTCTATGTTTATTATCCCCACAGGGTGCTCTAAGTTATGGCAAAATGCGAAGGCTGCCAAAGAGCCAATCTGGCAGGCAAGGATAGCTTGAACAGAGATGCTCCAATAGTGTTTTCGCCCTCTGGCATGTGTTGTCTCTGCCAGGTTTTGCGTGGGGCATGTGGAACAACAGCCCTTTAACCCACCTGAGATTTTTCCAGTCCAAGGCAGTCCTCATAATTCTCAAGTTTATATTGCCAGAAAAATTCAGAAGGACTGGATGACTCCCAAGTAATGTATTTCTGCACTACAGGGTACGTTAGTGTTACTGAACAAGAATTAGATTGCGATGGGGGAAAAATAAACCTTTGTATTAAGCATTTCCAAGCTCGATGTTATTTCTGGATGCCAGAATGCTGGGATGTGCTATGCACAGGGAAAGCTGGCAGGATGTTGGGCTTCATTGATAAGACATTCAGAAGTAAATTGCACTTGAGTGTGCTCAGTAGAGCCGTGCTCTCAGAATGAATGCATTCCTCATGGACTACCAGACCATCAGGTCTGAGATTCTTCTCTGGCTGTTATGATGAAAAGTTGTTTAGCTGTTGATGCAATATAATAATGAGGCTTTAAAATGGGAACAATCTAGATGAGCCTTGGTGAAATCAAACGGCTGCATGCACAAGACTGGAAACATTATGGAGATCAGGAGCAAGTGCTTAGGGCAGGGTTGCTGTGTCATGGTCACAATCTGGATACATTATTCGGGGTTTAATGCTAAGACAAGTATTCAGCATGGGCACTCAAATTGGGCTGTTTCTTCAATGTGTTAAAAGGCTGAAAGGCTAGAACAGATAGATCAGAGATCTACAAGAAAAGAGTGCTTGTCCCTCCTTTTTCAGATCTTAAACTAAGAAAACTTTAAAAGAGCATTTGAAAAGGATGGAAAACTTTCTTTAAACATAGTTTGTAAGCTGGGAAGAAATGAGTAAGTGTCTAAAACAAAACCAGACTGGACAAAGTGCTAATCTTGATATGACAGCAGCTTGATCAAATTACCAACTAGGACTTCCTGAAACATCTGTATCTACCCATCCTTGATATTGCTGGAGCATGCCCCAAATATGAGTTAAGTGGCTTACAGAAACAATGGATTTTGTTGTTAATACACATATTTTTCTTAAAAATATATATATAAATATGCATAGATGTATCATGTAAAATTGTGTGCATTACCATCAGAATTATTTACAGTGATAATTTAAGAAGACAAGGAACTCTGGAGACGCTGCCAAAGGTGGTTGCATTTTTCACTGATGAAAGCCCAAGTGTAGGAGGGGCTCACAGCCACCATCCAATTCACACAGCAAAGTTCAGGGCCAGGTCCACAGCCTTTATTCATGCAAGTAATCCTTTAATGTCAGTAGAGCCAGCAAGATACTGATGCTAAAGAAATGAAAGCCCTCAGGCTTAGTTCAGAAGATACAAGCTTTGCCCTCCACCGAGGACCAGGTGGGAAGGTGGACAAAGGTTGCTTTATTTCACCTTCCTGGATCTCGAGGCCTCGGGCGAAGTGAGAGCTGAGTCACTGTCCCTATAAGCTACAGCAGCTTTAAGGTTAAACTGCTTAGAGTGGAAAACACAACACTGAGTCTGACAGACCCAGAACGATCATTTTTAGCTGCTCAGCACTTTTAAAAAATCAAATCACAGAAAAGCTACCCTGTTTGATTGTTCCTATTACATAATAGCAATGTCTTTGGGATTTGAGAGCAGCCGTGAGCAACATGTCCCTTACGTAACAAACCCAAGTTGCTCTAATCCCTGCTGTGCTGCCACTGACCCTGGGCAGCCAGGAATAGCCTGGGAGCGGTGCTGAGCTACCCGGGCTCTCCTCTGGGGCTGCAGGGTAGCTGTGCAGCAGAGGTCCTTTGCTCTGAGGGGTTTTCTGCCAACCATGTTTGCTGGATTTGCAGTCTTTTTCTGCTAATAGAGTGGCACTAGGGGCTGAAGCAGAAATCCTGCCCTTGAAAAGTCTTGTTTTGCTCCTTATGGGCAGAGCTGGTCCTCCCCACTTCCTTTTTTTCCTTTTTTCTGAAACATCACCCCCATTTCCAGCTGGGGGTGATAATTACCTATTACTGGAAATAGGTAATCTCATAATCTTGGTACCTTTGCTCCTGTGCTTGTTTAAAAAAAAAAAGGATTAAAGGCCAGGTCAGACCCTTGGAGCAGGTCCTTGGAGCAGGTCCTCCTGAACCTTTCTTCTGTATTTTGGGACAGTGCTGTGGCCTGATGTCTGGAGGGGTGTACTAGGCTTGCCGGGGTGGGTGCTCTGGGGGAAGAGCTGCAGCCAGGTATCATCCTGAATTCAGGGGCTTCCTGCGTCCCCTGGCTTCAGTGGGGTGTCGGGACCTTGTTCCTGCCCTGTGATTTCACGTGCTGGGTGTGGAGGTGGTGGACCAACATGGGGGCTCACGGAGCAGGAAGGAGGGAGAAGTCAGCTCTGTGTGCTTGGGGCTTGATGTACATGCAGTGGGTCTGACCCTTCATTCTAGCCTGTCATGCTGATGGATTGTCTTGATTAAAGTGGGTAAAACAACATGGAAGAGCATCTAAACTCTTAGCCCTGCCCTTGGGCAGCCCTGCCCAAGGGGTGCATGTGCCTTGCTGACTGCCTTCTCCATGGGAGAGCACTGCTCTGCCCTGATCGCCTCAGCTGCCTCCATTGTAATTAGGAGTGTTTGCAGAATGATAACATAAAAAAAGCAACGTTGTGGGATTGTTTTGGGGGAAGGATTGAGGTAGCTGTGCACAAAGAGACCTATCTAATTAAAACCGTGGGGGAATTGAGATAGTGGCTAATGAGGCTGAACATACAACTTAATTTAACTGAGTTATTTGAAAAGAAGCAACCTGCCTTGCAGGGGAGTGGAAGGTGGTGGTGGTGAAATAGAACATACCTGGAATTTCTTATTAAAATATAAATTTCACTGTAATTAGTGCATGTTTTGCTGCAAGTTACTCTGGATTTGGGATTTTACCACACTTAACGTGAAATTTATCATAAATGATGACCATCAGTTGCATGTGAATAAAACACTTTAAAAGACTATTTGATTAAATCTCTTACCTAAAATCCCATTTGTACCTTCCATCTTCTAATATCTTCCAAGCTTTTTATCTAACTTTTCTCCACTTGATCTCTACCACAAGGGAAAAATTGAGTGTCATACACCTTCCTCCTTTTCCCTCAGCTGTCCTTCCCCCTTCTTTCTCTGACTCTGCCTTTTCCTCTGTCATACTCTCAGGTCTTTTCTGATCTCCACCTGCTCTGCTTGTCCCACGGTCACATCCCTCTTCTTGGTCTTCCTTGCGCTCATACCTCTTCACTCTAATATCTCCTGCCTCTTTCCCATCATAATACAAATACACATCACTGACATAATATTAAAAAAAAAACAAACCACAAAACCTTTTCCAGCTTTTTTGTCTTATGATCTGGTCACAGTCCTGCTTGGGAGATCATCTTCTAGTTTCATTGTTGATTCTTGGCAGTTTGACTTTGGCCCCTTTTGCCACTGGTAAAACCACATCTCATGACCTCTTATCAACTCTCAGGACTGGCTTGCTTTCCTTCCTTCTCTGCCTTGACCTTTGTATTTTGATATCATAACTCACATTCTCTGATTCATGATGTTTATTTCTTGTGATTTCAATCTTTTCTTGACTTCTGAGAGAAGTTCCTTCTGTGTGTTTTCTGGATGATCTTCTTCACCTTCTCTTGTTTCTCCTCTTTCCTTCCATACTTTTTCTGGGTGATCTTATCACAAGCAAATTCAGCTAAATCTCCCTGAATAGTAATACATCACCCTTATCCCATCATGGTGTAGGGACAAGCTGTCAAATAGCACAGTGTCCCTTAAAAACAATGGTCTCTGTAAATACATTAAAACCTGACTAATCTGTGCTTTCCCTTCAGCTTATGTACCTAAATTTGACTTGAGAGCGTTCACTTACTCTAAAGATACTCCAGAGGAAGAGGAACAGAAAACGTGGAGTTTTTGTTTCACAAAGTTTTTGTATCTTCCCCTTTTAAGAGTAGGTGCCTTGCTTCATTTCGCTCACTCCTAACAAGGGCCAGATTATCTGTGAAGTTAATGCCAGGAAACTTGGACAGGATCATAATCAGAAGAGCAGGATGTTTTATCTTGAGCACTGTGATTACAAAAGATTTGATGGTGTATGCCCTTGTTACCTACTCTAATTCTAATGAGTCTTTTATTTGTTTTTTTAAAGGTTTCCACCGTCAGACTGTCTTCTAGGGCAAACTATCACCAATGGAAGTAAAACTTGTTTTTCCGGCATTCTGGGTAAGTTTGTCTTCCATATTATTAATGTCGGATTTGATCTTTTAAATGTATTTGCCACCAAAGTACTCTTTTGCAAATTGTCTCTGATTTTTATATTAGTGCTAGTCTATCCAATGAAAAGAAAACTCCCTCGAACAATCGTATAAACAACGGAGGTAAAGGTGACTTCAAAGCAGACCATGAGACTCTTTTACTGGGGGGAATTATCAAACAAAAATAGACCTTTGCTTTCCTAATGCTTGACTTCTGTCTGGTAGGTATCATATATATTGAAAATATGAATATCTAAACCAATGTATTATATATCTAAACTAAATCCGGTTAATTTTTGAGATAATATGACAATATTTGAAGACAGTCTTTCATGCTTGGGAAGCCATAACTTTGTAGGCTGGGAGATGACTGTGACATGGAACCTGGTGAAGTTGTGTTGTAGTGGCATGAGGTTATGTTCAGTTGTGAGCAATAACAATGCTTGCTGAAGGCTCTGGGAGGTCAGCAATGATGTTTTACCTGGAAAAAATTTACAGCTATGCTGGCAAGTTGTGGGGCAGTATTTTCCACCTGGCTGGGCGCATTGGCTCTTTGATTGCCCATCAGTAACAGGCTGACAATGGTCCCAAAGCCTCAAATGACTCGAGAAAATGGAGATAGTGTAGGCTCCGGAGGGAGGCTGACTGTATGGGGTACTGCCAAACTCTGGACAGACCAAATAAAACCAGAGCTCTGAGGTTGCTCTTTCTGTGATGACCAGGTCATGATGGGACAAAGTCTCTTTTTGTGGTCTTACACTGTCCCCAGTTTTACAGCAGGCTCAGAGGTGATTTTCCCGGTGCATCAGTAGGGTGTGACAGCCTGCTGTGTCCTGCTGGCTGAGCAACCATGGGGAGGAACAACAAGAACAACTGTCCACGTAGCCCAGCATATGCCTCCCTGAGTATGCATCTCCTGGGGCCAGGTCTGATCCTGTCCCTCAAGTGATAAAACACAGCCTGGCTGGAGAAGTTCTGACGGCAACCTGGCATAAGCATTGCTCTTTCCTTTGGGGAGACTTGGAGCTGGTCTGACCTGGAGTCAGAAAGGTCTGGCAAGAGCAGCCAGCACTGGAAGAGCGTCAGGACCCCAGCAAAGCCTGGGGGCATGGCTGTAGCATGCAGCACTGTACATAGTGAGGAGGCACCCAAGGGGTGACGTTTCTGTGGTAATCAGACTGCGGGCAGAAAGCAGATGGGAGCAAAGAGAAAGCAAACTGAGGTCATTGGCAAGGATATTCCCACCATCCCAATCCTCAGTGTAGGAAATCCTGCACCATGTCTGTCTCCCTCTCCAACCCAGGGCGCAGGGCCGATAGGGACTGGCAGGGTTCAGAAAGGTGAAGCAGACATCATCATGGTATGATCCCTGGCTTTCAAGGGACTCTACATACATGCAGATGCCTTTGGGGACAGTGCTGGGTGATAGGAACTGTATGGTCACAGGAGCTTGGGGAGGAATATCCCATCCCTTACCCAAGTCAAAAGCTGTTTCTCTGGCAGCAGTCATGCTTAGTCACAGATGATGTGATTTTGGCTGTGAAATGAGTGATTGAACTGGTGTGTTACGGTCTTCTGGGTGGCATGTGCACCAAAAAAAGCAGAGGAAGTAATTTCTTAGTAGTTTTCTCCAAAAGGTCACATTAAAGGGTTGCCTTCCATAAGGTATGTTGTTTCACTGTTAACAGGTATCGAGTACTTGTTTCACTAACATGTCCTCTTCCTTTTTGAGCTGACATGTCAATGGTATTCAAAGTAGGGCCTGTGAGAAGCAGCTTGAAGTTTTTGATTCCTTATGGCTAGAAGGATTGGAAATTAAAGGCCATCAGCTGGAAAAAAGCTTTGGGAATATTTGAAATGAACTTGCTCTGTGAGTGTTAGAGATGTTCAGCTTCTGAAGGGGAAAATTGTGCCAGAAGTAGATGTTGAATAGAGCAAGAAATGTAGGAGGCTATTTTGCAATTCGAGCATTTGCTGCAAACCTGGGAGAATAAATTTTCCTGGCCCATTCCAGAGTTGTCTGCAAGAGCGGCATTTTCAAACCCCTGTGTTTTGTTTCAAATAGACAGGACCAAATAACGTGTGTTTAGCTTTCACCTCTCTTGTACTGATCTTAGAGCACTGCGTGGGAAGATGATAGGTATACAAGAGCATAACCCTGTTTAAGAGAGATTTGTGTCAAGTTACAGTGCATTACAGTCGCGGCTGTACCTGACGGGAGGCATTCTGACATGCCATGGAAATACTGTTCTGATAGCATTACTTCAAAAAAATTTCCTAAGGAATAGGTCGAAGTAGTCTACATGGGAATTAGTGGATCAAGAGTTCCAGGACAATTGTCCAAACCAGGACAATACCATGCCTCCGTATTTATGCAAACAGCTAGTGAGATGCTTCAAAGAGGAATAGATTTTTACTGCTTTCAGCTAAAAATCAGAAATTCAGGGAAGCAACTTGATAATATTTTATCAGTCATCCAGTAATTTAACACTGGATTACAGTTGAAATCCCACAGAAATACTCAAGACACTTTATACTGTATCAGATGGATTAAGCATGATTCACTTACTGCATTAAATTCAAGAGGGATTAATAATGTCTGGGTCATTGTTTCCTTATAAATTTAAAGACCAGAGGAGACCACATGAATATCTATTTTTACAGTGCAGGTCAGAGAAATGCAGGATATATCAGCAGTGGTCCCTTAATTTTTCTTTATTTAGCATATGTTCCTGAGTGAGATCAAGGTCTTGATTTAAAGGGTGCCAGTAGAAATGAATCTACCATGTCGCAGGTAAATTGTTCCAGTAAATAATGAGCCTTGCCTTTTGAGGCAGTCTGTAGCTCTTTTCAGCTTCCAAATGTTGTACCTCATTTTTTTCCTGCTGAACTGACAAGGAATCTGTTATCTGGATGCTGATTCTCCATTTAGTTACCCATTTAGTTAGCCACATCTGAAATTCATTTACTGTGAGCTGTGTTGATGTAGTATAGTGAATCTTTTAATTCAGGATTTTGTCTAGCATGATTTTAAATCACTGTGTAGTGTGAAATTAGGACTAGAAATATGTCCTGTCAGCACACTACCATTATCAAATGATGATGTAACTGCATACAAATAATCAGATTTACATGACCAGGCCCATTTTCCATACAGCTGTGTTGATTGGTGTTAATTATGCTACTGTCTTTCAATGCCTTATTGATTGTGTCTCATGATAACCTTTCCCTGCTGTTGCTTACTACTGATGTCAGTCTAACTGTTTGATAGGTGCTCAGGTTATCCCACTTAACCCTTTTAAACATTGCTTTGATATTAACTCTTTCCAGTCACCAGGAAATTCTAGTGTTCCTGTGTTTGTTAAAAGCAGTCATTGAATCAAAACTTATTGGTACATCTGCCCTCTACTCTTGAATGCAGGGTTTTAACTGAGGGGCTATTTAAAGCTCTCTCCAGTTACTGATGGCATGGGAGGTATGTCATTATCACTTAAGACGTGAATATAGCATCTTTCTGAACACGGTATAAGTAGTTGTCAAATACAGTTGTCTCTTTCTGAATTGTTTGATATTTTTTATCTGGAATGACCAGTTACTGGAGTCATTGCTTGGCATTCGCTTATTCTTGTTCCATTTAGGGAGGAATCCCTATTGTCATAAACCTCACCATAGCTTTTTAATGTGTTTTTTTTGCTTCCATCATTTGCTCGCATTTCTGCAATGTTAATTTGTATTCATTGCTATCAGTGTCTTTTTTTCCCCATCTGTTATGTACTGTGGGTTTGTTTTACAGGTTTCTCTGCTGCTGCTGTCACTCTCCTTAGCCAGGAATCTTCAACCAAAAAAACTTCCTTTCATGGCTGTAGCCCAGTGACTTTCTTTTTTTTTTTTTTGGCATGTAATAAAGCATCCCTTAGCAGGTCCTTTTTATATTTTTGTGTGTGACTATTTCCCCCTGCTCAGTTTTGCTTATGATGGTTTTTAGGTTTGAGAAACTGTCTTTCTAAAATATCCAAACAAGTAAACAAGGTATTGGTTAAGATTACACATTGTTTTCCAATTTTTTTTTTTTTTTTTTTTTTTTTTTTTTTTTTTTTTTTTTAGGAATCTTCAACCAAAAAAACTTCCTTTCATGGCTGTAGCCCAGTGACTTTCTTTTTTTTTTTTTTGGCATGTAATAAAGCATCCCTTAGCAGGTCCTTTTTATATTTTTGTGTGTGACTATTTCCCCCTGCTCAGTTTTGCTTATGATGGTTTTTAGGTTTGAGAAACTGTCTTTCTAAAATATCCAAACAAGTAAACAAGGTATTGGTTAAGATTACACATTGTTTTCCAATTGCAAAAGAAATTAGAGCATTGCCCTTTGCCTATAGTGAATCATAATTTTCTAGTTAAATGGTTCACCAGTGTCCAGTAGGAGTCCGATATAACATTAGCAAGAGTTGACTTCACTACTCTTTGTATTAAGAAATGAACTAGAACTTACAGACTTTCCTGAAGTCTTACTAGTTAGTGAAGTGGTTCTTCCAGAACAGATTCTCTGCTAGAATAAAATTCAATGTGACAATATTTTTCATAACTTCAAGGATATATGCTTGAGGAGCACCTCATTCTGTTCCCTTACCTCATTTGATGGATTTCTAGCAGACCTCAGCTTGTGATTTGCCAATACTCCAGATTCTGCTTTTCTTTTTGCACATGCAGTGTCCATGGCTTTTTCTTCTGCACACCCTGTTTCTCTTAAATAAGTACAGTGCTTTTTAGTGTTGATTTTTATCAGGTGTTTTTGTCTGTTACCTTCTTAACCTTTAATAGAATTGAGCTTCCTTTTGAAAAAGGAAATTCTAATTACTATTGAAATTGAGCCCAGTCACTGCAGTTGCAAGCAAGCTTTCAGTGGAACAAATTGTTTGCCCTTTTTAAAAAAGAAGCTATTCAAATATCAGCAGTATGGTGAAAGCATTGCTTTATTTCTAGCTCTGCAATACACGAATCACAATTTTTTTGACAATTCATGTTGACATGGGGCGGCTCTTTGTCAGTCAGACCTCTACGGTCGGCAGCTCCCAGTCCATATGGCCTTTTGCAAGCCTGCGGTCACTGCTAGGCTGCTGTGCAGACACGGTAAACTTCACGAGATGGAGTTCATGCTGCGGTTGGCTTTGGGGCTGGCTCTGGACAACAGCTGAGGCAGAGGGAAGGCTCAATAGCTGAGGCCAACAGTTGATATATTTTCTTTTCTTATGCTTTATGAAAGTCTTAGAAGTATAGTCTTAACAAATGGTTGTTACTCAGATCACTAATAAAATTTACCTGATTAAAATAGCATGCATGTAGAAATTAACTTCTCGCTATTTGAAGCAAGTGACTTGTCAACATGTGGTCTTGCTCTGTCACCAGAACTGACTCATACATCTAGCCTTGGTGAGGGCTTGTGAGGAGCTGTATGGGCAGAAGATGGTTCGCATGAGATGGTCACATCCAGATGCCTAAGACCTGCATCTCCCAGTATTATACTCTGCTTAGCACAAAAGTATGTGGGCAGCTGAGCATCTGCGTAGAGAACCTGCAGAATACTGGATGTATTCAGGTGGATTATGGAAGTCGTACTCGGTACTGGTAAGGCCGCATCTCAAATACTGTGTTCAGTTTTGGGCCCCTCACTACAAGAAGGATGTTGAGGTGCTGGAGCGTGTCCAGAGAAGGGCAATGAAGCTGGTGAAGAGTCTGGAGAACAAGTCTTATGAGGAGCAGCTGAGGGAACTGGGGTTGTTTAGCCTGGAGAAGAGGAGGCTGAGGGGAGACCTTATCGTGCTCTACAACTACCTGAAAGGAGGTTGCAGCGAGGTGGGTGTCGGTCTCTTCTCCCAAGTAACTAGCGATAGGACGAGAGGAAATGGCCTCAAGTTGCGCCAGGGGAGGTTTAGATTGGATATTAGGAAAAATTTCTTCACCGAAAGGGTTGTCAAGCATTGGAACAGTCTGCCCAGGGAAGTGGTGGAGTCACCATCCCTGGAGGTGTTTAAAAGATGTGTAGATGTGGTGCTTAGGGACATGGTTTAGTGGTGGACTTGGCAGTGCTAGGTTAACGGTTGGACTTGACGATCTTAGAGGTCTTTTCCAAATGATTCTATGATTCTAAGTTACTAGTTTCCCATTGCTGAATTGTTTCTAAGGAGCAGCATCCCAGCTGGAATCGAGTCCAGAGAGCAGGAATCAGCTTGTAAATGCTTTGGGACAAGAACACTGTTTTCATTCAGCGTTGGGTGGCTTAGAATGAGGGGTGCTACTCCAAGCATCCTTTCAGTACAAAGGATTAGTCAAATAAAATGAAGGATATAAACAAGGGCTAAGAAATGATCCGTCTGCAATGACAGAATAGCAACAACTTCATAAGCTCCTGGTTTAGTCTGCTTAAATAAAGTTACTTGCAAAGAATCTTCTGATATGTTAATTATATTATTCATACTGTTTTTCTGAATTTCAAAACAAAGTGTGACCTTGATTTCAAAGTAAAAGTGCATGAAAGCCTGCTGTGCTTATTTTTCATAATTAATCATGTATAAGCCAATTTTATGGCAAAACAGATAAATGAGATGTCAGAATATTTGTTTGTAAATACTTTGCTTCAAGACGTTAGTGCAATTTGTGTCTTAGCTGTAAAGAAATCCAGTATTTCTTTCTGTTTCACTGTAGGATGAAAGCATAGCATGAAATATACTGCAGTTAAACTCTAAATGGATATACCATAACTGGAGTATAAGTTTTGTTTAGTTATTGCAGTGTGTGTGCTAAAACATACAAAAAATCTTCTTTTTTCCTTTCTGTAGTAGCCTAGGGGAGTGCTACTTGTCCCCAGCATCCCTATCAATCACACTTGTGCAGCTCGGCTTGCATGAGATACTAACTTGGTAAGCATCAACAGTTTCAGGGCTGCAGTGAAGCAAATATCGAAAGGCTTCTTCAAAGGTGGCTGCTGCTCAAACCGAGAAATGCCGATAACCTCTCCTCTGAATGTCAGGGGTGTCCTGAGCCTGCCTTGGAGGTTGAAGCCAGTGCTTTTCCAGAGATGACTCAGAAAATGGGCTTTTACTCCCTTCAGAAGAAAAGCTTGTATAACTCTGCATCTCCAAAGGAGAGGTGCATTGATGATGGCCCTTGTTTGGCACGGCAGTTAGGTGTGTGGTGGGGTAGATTAGGTTTGGGGCCAGTGCAGCCTCCCATCCTCACCCTAGGGAGAGGTGAGCGGGCTATCATGGCAAGTGTGTGTCGTCCCCCCCCCCCCCCAGCAA
>NW_008794446.1:6903194-6926187 GCF_000699145.1 Aptenodytes forsteri | reverse complement strand
GTGTTTTCCCCCCCCCCCCCCCCAGTGGAGCAGTTTCCAGGGTGGGTGGATGGAGACACGGGGCCTCTGACCTGATGCCCGTGCAGGCAGGCTTTGCCATGTTTTGGCAGCACAAGGGTATGGGGATGCTGTGGGGTGAGCTCAGAGGTGCAGGAGAGGCACCGCCAGCGGGGGTGGGTTTGCACACCCAGCCAGGGCTTCGGTTACAGGAACCTCTGACAGGGCAACCAGAAAGCCACACTGAAACTAAATGGGTAGAGCCATTTGACTAATAACAAATGACCATGAACATCCTATATGGGTAATTTTGCATAATTAAGTTAACAGCTGATGATGTGTGTATTATAAGTGCTTTTAAAATAGGATTTACTGAATTCTACTGTAAGTGTCACAGGACAGTATTATTTTATAGCTCACTTCAGTTGCCTCTCTATCTAATGAGTCCTGGCATTTAGTATCTGTTACATATGCAGTATAATAGGTTTTGGCATTAGGCTGCATTCAGTTCATAAGCTAGTACTAGTCTGAGTCCTTTAGCCCTTTCTCCTAAGCTGCCAAGTGGTAGGGGATATAGCTTGGATGAGAGAAAACAACTTAAACTTTCTCAGTGAACCAGTTTTGAGAAGAGTTTTTCTCAAATGCAGAGTTTCACACTGAAGCCGTGTGATTAAAAGCCTATGGGGGAATCAAGTGTAGGGATAGTTTTAAGGAAGATCAAGGGACTGAATGCAATTTTTTCTGCAAATGATAATTAAAGAAACAGCATCCTCATTAGCATAATACACTAAATGATAAAAAGAATTGGACAGATGCCTAATCTTGAAATCCTTCTTAATTTACAAGTACACATTTTAAAAAGAAAGCAATTGAGGTCTGTTCTTTCTAGCTGTCTGCCTGAATCATCAAAACTGCCTCTTACGTAACTTACTGTCTCAAAGAGGAAAAAAATACACGCAAAAAGTAAAGTGCTCCAGGACACCATTCATACAATGTCTGTTGCACGTGTACAGGTACTAGAGCATCTGCAATACTTCAGGTCTTCTGAGATTGGATGCCTAACAGAAAAAATTACATATTTGAGCAGATATTCTCAACTGGAGCCATATGTGGCCCCAAAAGAGTCCCAAGGCAGCTACCACAAAAATGAAACACTCATTTTCTGTTGATTCTTGACTCTTATCTAGAAGGTGGCCACCTGCGTTTCTTACAATTAGATGTTGGGGCAATAGAGAAATGTATCTGAGAGCCCTACCAAGTTTAGTTTTTGAGAAGAATTTCTGAATTCTTGCTATGAGCAAAAATGACTTTCTGGTTTTAATGAAATTGTGAATCAAATGTGGCAAGGAGAAATAGGTGGCATTCACATTGATGCCTCCATTACTTACCTATATTCTGATCTTGTCCTATATAAGCTGCAGTTTCTCTGTTTCACAATAAATATCATCCTAGTTCTGTTCTTTTACCATCACATCTATAGGCTCCCAAAAGGTTTTGAAGTGAACCAAAATCTTGTGAAGTCTCAGAATTATGTTGCCACCTGCAAATATGGGGAGGGTCGTCAGATCTCATTAGGCTGTCTACATTGCTGAATAAGAGCTGGGTATGTGGCAGGGAGTGACTTGCTTGCACTGCTCGGTGCACCCTGCTCTATGCTGAGAGTTGTTCTGCATTACCCAGCACTCAGCTTGGGGTCTCTTCTGGGCCCCATACAGTGCCCTGTAAAACATAATTATTACTCTGTGTGCATTTTTTTTTCCATTCAAAGCTTGTGAAATATGGTGAGCACCAGAGTACTTTTTATAGTGTGAAACTGAGGGTATGGGTTGTGGGCACACAGAGTCAGCAAGGTGTGTTAGGAGTGCTAAAACTCACTGGGCTAGTGATGGGAAACTGTGGTGGGTGTGGGGGAGCCAGACCTGATTTGGTGTTGTCCATGCTGCTACCGAGAGTGGTTCCTGGTGTGAATGGTCCCCCAGACCACACTGGGGTATTGCCAGACTGTTTAAAGAAGACTTACCTTAATTAAATGACAGCCCTTTCTTTGTCTAGTAGTGCTAGAGTGTGCATCTCTCCAGACTGGAGTGGGAATTACACTTTTAACAAGCTTAAGTGGATCGAGGAGAAAATGTTTTTTAGGAGCGAAAATGATTTCTCAGTGGGAACTGACTTTTGAATTATTCCACTTACAGACCCAATGCAAGGTAGAGGCTGGCTGCAAACAGATGTCAGATTTTCCAGCTGGAAGTAACCCTCCTTTTCTCAAATCCTAAAGCTTCTCTTCGGATGGAGAGCTAGTAACCACCACTTTGTGAAGGGGCCGCTGCAGCCAGAGAGCCAAGAGGTAGGCTGGAGTAAGCACCCTCTACCAAAGCAGTATCCTGCCCCCTTGAAGCTTACATATTTTGATAAGTACAAATCCCAATTTAATGTTAGATAATGAAAAAACAACTGATGAGTAACTTTACAAGGACACTCCAGAAAGTCAGAAGACCTTTCAGCCCTCTGCTAGGTGACTACTACAGGTGATAGTGTTAACTCTGTTGCAGGCTGGGTTTGTGTTTGGCATTAAGACTGTTAAGAAACAAGGTGGATGATTTAATGCTTTAGAGTGAATATTAATACTGCTCAGAAGATGTTATGGCAGTTGTTCAGGTTCCTTCTTAACCTCTGAAGTAATTTGGAGTCAAAGACACTTCCCACCCCCCCCGTTTGATTTTTCTAGTGTCTTAACACATCGAGCTGAACCGATCACTTTATATCCTGCTAGTATTTCATATATGCTGAAGTAGTAACTGTGGAGCTGGAGAGTTCTGATATATAAAAGGCAGCACTATTGATCTTGCTGATATAGGCATTTCCACATAGGGCTTTGAACTTGTGATAGTTCTGGAGAATGAATAAATTGAGTGGTACGTGCTAGGATGTGCATTTTCAAGGCAATGCTGTATCTCATTCAGATCTGTAGTTGCCACAGGTGAGTTACTAACACTGAGATGTGAGCATCCTTGCTGTTAGCTGGTCTGAATGCTGGTAGCACTTCAGCTATTCAAAGTTCAGCACCGTAGTCTGTAGGGCTCTGCAGACTTCCTCGGGGCTTTTTCTGCATGCATCCCTGTTCTCTGCTTACTGTGCCTGTGGCCGCTTAGCTGGGCACGTGGTGCAGGATGGAGCGTGACCCTTCCTCATCCAGTTCAAGGACTCTGGGATCCACTGGGGTCCTGTGCTGGCATTGCATCTGGGTTTCTTCATCAGATGAGAAAGATGGGGACAGGGCAGCATGGAGGTGTGTTGCTCTGCTGGGGTTGGGATGTAGTGGGAGTGCATGCCCGGGCCTGGGGATTCAGATCTTCTCAAAATAGCTCATTTTCATCTGGTCTGTGTTCATGGAGAGCTTGCTATGGCTTGTGCATGCTATAAGGACCAAGTTTGAAACAGTCTTCCTCACTTTCTGTTTTTCTAGTAGATTTTAATGATATTCATTGCAGTCCTACTAATTTTTCTTGCAGGTCTCCTGATTATTTCATGATTTTTTTCTTTAATGTCTATTTTGCGTACATGTTATACATACGTGTATAAGCTTTTTCTAATCCCTACAGTCTGAGGGGAAAAAAGCTAGAAAAAGTAATGCAACTGCTGTCAAAGCTGAACTAACAACTGACAAATAAATGTATTGTAATTTATTTTTAATGATGAGGTTTTGGAGGAATGACTCGTAATTTTTGAATTGCAGGTTTTTCAATGTTAAATTTGTTCTGATCTTATTTGTTTTAATGACTCTTACAAGTAAATAAATGTAGGCTCAGTTACTTTTCCTGTTGGAAGTAAATGGGATTGTAGTCTGGCATTTTTATTTTTTCTAGCATTCAAATAATTCCTTTCAGATCTCATCTGTTTACATTTGAGCTGCAGTTATGGATTTGTCTGTGTTCCTCTGTTGGGATCCATCACTACAGTAGCTAAAATGTTTCCCAGAAAAAAACCTCAGCAATTATCGTCCTCTGCCTCTCAAGGGTTTTAATTTTTTTCCCTGCAATGTCTTCATTCATATTATATCACTGAATGCTGGGATACAACCCTTCATATTAATTTTGACTTTCTGAAAAAGAAAAACTAGCCAGATTTAACTTCATTGTAAGCCTTTTTTCCACCCAAATACTACTTCTGGTATGAACAGTTATCATGTATAAAGATGTCTCTGAAGAAATGATTCAGGCTGTTTCTTGCTTAAGTGAATTTAACTCTTAAGGAAGGAAGAGGAGGTCTTCATTGACATAATAAACAATTCAAAAAATAACTGTAGGAAGCTTGGAGCCTGTCCTCCATTTTCTGATTTGCAAGAGCATTCTTCTTCTTCTGCCTGCCCCTGATGCTGCCTAAGAATTGGTTCCTGTAAATTTCAGGGGTTTATTAATTTGACTTACATTTAAAGTGCTGTTTCTATGGAGTCAAAAGTATGCTTTGCATGCTGGTTCCATAGAAAGTCGAAGAAAAGTAAATAGTTGTTCCACTTCTCAATATGAGAAAAGATCAAGAGTATACCAAGAACCTTTCTTTAAAGAAAAAAGATAAACTTTCTCCTAAATCCTCCTGAAGAATAAATTTGTTAGATATTTGCCACTTAGGAATTTTCTGAATGGAGGAAGCCTGGGTATAGGTGTATAGATTGCTTTAGAATGTATATTTTTCTCAGTTTTCACTCATAAGGGTAATATAAATATTTCATATACTTAGGGGTCTATGCTACTTCTAGGTTAGGATAGAATATATGAAATTGTGAACCTGCCACAGTTTTTAAAGAAACCTACATTCTATTTTTGCTGTGACTACATGTTCCGCTCATACTAAATTTCAAAGACTACTTTGCTAAAATTTCCTGGGCAATTGGCTTGGCATCTGCTAATTTAATTCCCATGTAGTACTGTAATAGGATATAAATTAGAACTCTGGGGACTACTGCAAATGTTCAGTGAAGATGAAACTTTGAAGGATATGAAAGGGATTGCTTTGCTCATTGCAAGTGGTGACAGAGGTAGAAGGAAGTTTGGGGGAGTAGGTGAAGGAGCTTGAGCTCTCTTCCCATACCAAACTTGACCCCAAATGTGAAGAATTTCTTTGCACAAAATAATTTTTTTTCCCTGTGTCATATAAATGAGAATGAACTTGCTGTGATAATGAAATGGGTGACTGTCACCACCTTCTGCACCCCAGGAGTCAGCAACCAGGGTTTTCTTTCATAAGTCTCTCTCCTGGTCTCCCTCAATTAATTTACGCATTCCCTCACCCTCTCCTATAAATTCCTGGCCTGACTTCCTTACCCTTCTCAGTTATTGTACTATCAGTAAAAATCTTTCTGTCTGTTATCTTTTTGATTCCCTACCTTCCTTCACCTGGGCAAAAGGGAAAACTATGGTGAGGGTTAGGAAATGTCATGTTGCCAAAAGGCTCATCTGCTAATTAGAAGAAAACAGGACACAAACTATAATGGACTATGTATAGATTCATACTAAGATGCTTTGAAAATAATGTTTTGGTTCAGTTAGGAGAAAACTTTTGTGTTGCTCAACTGACCTGAAATTGTGTTAGGTGATGTCATAGCCATGCAAGTCTGGATATAGGCAAGAGGGGGAAGGAAAGCTTATCTATTGATAAAGAAAGAAGAAAGGAAGAGGGAAACACCTTTCAGAAAAATGACTCTGCTGGGGTTTTTTTACCTCTATTGATGGGTGTCTTTAAACTTTGCCATACCTGCCACATTTTCTTCCTCAACTTTTTCCAGCTTTTTTGCTTGAAAAAATTAAATGTTCTCGGATTTGTTCCTGCTGTTGACACTGCACTTCACATGAAAAACATTTTATTTGGAAACATGCTGATGTTTTTGCCCAGCCATAGCTTATAAATGCATCTTCTTCTCTCCATCCCTCGGTGGGGGTTTTTTAGTTCCTGACTGGCCTGGTTTTACCACCTTTCACAGTTGTGGTTACCGCTGCTAGGTCAGCTCTTCCCAAGACTACCTTTTTAATCCTTACCTGCCTGATCTGCCATGCCATTCTGCACCTTAGCCCGTTTCTGGTTCCTCTCTGTGAATGGCTCATCAGTATTCAAGGCATGTAGCTAAAATAGATATTCTCCTCCTTTTCTCTGCACATTTTTTCATGCAGAGGGCACAGTTGACTGCTTGCTGCCCACTTCCACAGCAGGGAGTTACCTGCGCATCATCCTACTTCAAATCCTGTTGCTTTTCCTGTAACATCCCTTAGATATTCAGTGCCCCACTCCTGATGCAGCTGCTTCCCCGTCACAGCTGTGTACACCACTCTCCTGGCTGGTGGTCTCTGCTGCACCACCTTCTACACCAACCTCCCCTGCTGCTGCTTCTCCGTGGCCAAGACAGTAGAAAGTGCTTGTCCTCAGCCCTGAAAGCTCTTCACATCTCCACCCGATCCTTGGCCAGTTTGATGCCTTGCTCATCAACCACTTGTCTGTGCCTCTCTCGGCATGTTTATATTGCTGTTATACTTCACTGCTTATACCTCCAGAGATTGTCAACTGGTGAAGCTGGGAGGGGATGCTGGTAAAATAGTTTTGCTGTGTAATAAGTTTTGTGCTTGATCAATAGCGATGGGTCAGTTCTAATCTCGTTTTTTCTAATTCTGCAGAAAATCACTAGCAAAGAAGTTAGACAATTCAGTTTTCTGCCCTTTGACACAAACCTTTCCTGGTAATAACTAATCTCTTATCTAAGATGAACAATTTAAGTGGACTCTGTGGCTTGACTTCAGCATTTTGGACTTTCATGATTAAGTGTATCGCAACAGAATATTGGTCATGAATAAGCAAGAAAGCTGCTTGGGGCTCGAATGTCTTCTCTCACTTTGCACTGAGGCAGCTTCAGCAACTTACTATGATGTTACACCCAACTTGCATAGTGTTCAGTTATGGACACCTGATTCACCAGGGCAGGGTCTTTTATTTGACACTCTGAAATAGTATGTTTTAATGTGTGCTGGCTGAAGAGTGGTTTTAAAATGCAAAATAATGATGCATAATGACATTCATCTCTGAGAAGTGGGACTTGTCAAGAGGCTCATTGGCTTCACTAACCACTTCTAAGAATCTGACTGCACTTCTGGTTCTGCCAGGGTTTGCTGGCTTGTAGTACTGCAGACTGCACCAAAATAAAGGGTGCTGCTACTGTAACAATCAAGCTGACTTATGCCATGTTCTTGGAGCAGAGGTTTTTAGCTGCTGGAATTACAAAAGCTGCCATCGCTATTTGATCCAAGGGAAGAATCAATTGTACTAATTCTGGAAAAAATGCACCTGTAAATCATTGGTAGGACAATGTCCTGAAGAAAATTCTGCAGTACATAGTGGCATTGATACTCCTGGAGTCTGGTCTATTAGGTGTAAAGGTCTGTCGGAGTTAGAGCTACCCTTTGCAGAATGTGTGGTCGTTTACACATGATTTGAGGACGTTACGAGGAGAATCCATTTCTGAGCACCTCCTGAAGTGCACTAGAGTCATCCTTCCAAGCTGACATGTCACCTTTATTGCAGAAGAGTGACTACACCCATATGAAAGGATAGAGCAAGACAGAGCTTCCTCTTTGCCTTTAATTACCTAAAACTGTAAATAGCTGCTCTTCACTAGAGAAGGTGGTCAGTCTCCATTCCTAGCGCAAAAGTTGCGCCTTGCTGATTAGTCTGTAAGCCCTCTTCCAGACACCGTTTCCTTTATCTAACTCCATAGTCAATAATGGAACAGCCCATCTTTCTTCTGTGAGAGCAATTAAGTGTATGCATTTCATCAAAATAAGGTGGAAGAGTTTATGAAACCTTACATTGTTGCTGTAATAAGAATATGTGCTCTATGAAGAGATCAGCTTCCCACCGATCTAGCAAAACCAAGCCATCTTTGCAGCTTATTAACTTTTATATTCTAAGAGTTCATCTCAAGTGCTCTCTTCTGAAAGGCCAGAGAAGATTGCTTGGGACAGGCAGAAGAGTGAATATGAAAACATCTCTAATTACATGCAATGTGTAATCCTCTTATCTGATATCAGTGATAAGTAGAGCCTTGATCTGTGTATACTGTGGTCCTTTTTGTAGTCAGGATATTCTGTTATCATAGTGACTAATGCCTCCTTTCCCAGCTACACGTACGCTGCTTATTTACACAGCTTCAACTCTTTATTCTTGCTCCGAACTGATCATTTAGCAGACTGGCTGCTGGCGTGGCCAGGCTCTGCAGATTGCAGGAGGGTGCTCTGAATGACACACATCATTACACAGGCTCTGGCCCTGGCTGCTGGGAATTGTGTAGAAATAGCATTAAAAAAATCTGGCTCACTAAGGCTGAAAAACACAGAACTGAACCACTTGCACTGGTTAGCTATTGGCGTCAGAGCATCTTTAGGCATGATGTTAAACCACAGTAGGTGTAGTGAGTAAAATGAAATCTGTTAGCAATGTTGCAGGTCTATCATAGCTAATTTAACCTAATTATGCAAGAGAATCCTTGGCAGCTTTAACTGTGTCTTAGAATGGTACTTATCACTTGTTTTCATACATAATTTAATGAAACAATCAGTACAGCATGACTGCAAGCATGGTTTAAAGTTAAGTGGAAGTATAGAAGGGAAGGCATGAAACTGAGGTTAGAGAAAACAGACTAAGGAGAATAATTAGGTGAGAAGACTGGAAGGAGACTAAGGGATGGGTAGGCAGAAATAAAACTTGGAGGGATGAGGAGGAAGTAAAATCCAGGAACCCAACAAAAGCTTTCAAAGAGAAAAGGTGAAATGGTCTGCAGTACGTTAGAAACAGATACTGCTCAATACAGGCTTTATCTCAATGGTGTGTGTTGTAGACTCAGAAGAGGAGAGCTGGAAGGCATCTCAAGACATCATCTTTTATACTTCTCTTCCCCAGGGCAGGATCATGTGCACACTTTAAAATGTTGCTGACCCATTTTCATGTGCACTGAAGAGAATGCATGACACTCATTAATTGCATGGGTATTCTTTTAGACTGGCTCTGCTCAGGCATCTGGAAACATTTAATTGATACCAAGCATGACTGGAGGTTGAATCCAGGTACTAGAATAGTCCCCTCAATGTGAGTAACTTGGTAAGTAGCCATGTATGTCTATCAGATACCAGCATTAGAATGGGAAAACCAACCCTTCAGGATAAAAATCTCTGTGCTGTTGGGACTAATTTAATCTTCAACAGCAATATAAATGAACTGAAGTTGGTTTTGTTGAAGGACATTTTGGTTTTTACCATCCACAGAATTGGCAATGGAAGGTAGCTAGGACATTAGTAATTAGAGCCTCCCTCTCGGTGTTTGGAAGTTTTGGTTCTCACCAGAGATCTGTTACTGGTGTGATTCATGACCTTTTGCCAGGTCAGCGGACATCCCTATGCTTCTGTTGCCCTACTTGCCCCGTGTTTGAATTATTGGTCCTTAAAGCTGGAGCTAGAACAAAAGGTCCCATGCTTGTAAATATGAGAGTACTTACGCAGTGTTACCAGTATTTATAAGGCTTTTCTCTTATACAGCATGTGCTATCACATCCAAATAAGAGTATCAGCAAAAATAAGGGTGGGAAGAATAAGCCGTTTCTGAACTGACTGGAACACTTCCACTGTGTTCAGTCAATTTTAGAGAACTTGTTTATGAGCACTGGGAGCTCCACTTCTCCCTACTTTCTAACACAAAAACAATGGGACATTCTCTAAAATTCAAAGTTGGCAAATCCAGATTGGTTCAGGAAAAAAGTAAATCTCTTTCACATAACAGATAGAACTGTAGCATTCATCAACTGTAACATGTACATGAAGCAATGTACACCAAAAATTAGTAGAATTAAAAAAATGATAATTTTATGAGTTTCAAGACTTCAGAATTATGCTAGTGATCACAAAACTAGCAGAAGAACTAATGAAGCTTGGTTTCTGTTGGGTTTGTGTCTCATGATTAGTTCACTTTTTAACTGAGTTATACTAAACCCTTATGCATCAGAGAAGCCTCATGCAGGAGAGTCCTTAGTGATGCTGTAATTGCTGGGAAAACATGTCACAGCTGTACCTTATTAGGCAATAGACAGTCACCATGGGAGAGAAACCTTGATGGAGATGAATTCCTTGGTGTCTCATAAAATACTCATTTTGGTTGCAGCTTTCCCATCATTAAAGAAAAACTCTTTCCCATGAAGACTTTCTGTTGTCACATGAAGTTAAAGATTACTTTCCAGCCTTTTCTCAGCCTTTCTTTACAGAGCTCTCACTCTTCTCCCTGGTCACTGAGTTTCATAAAACTTGTGGGAACTCAACTCTTCTATCTGAGTTGCTTGAAACTGGCCAGGAAGTTAAAAAGAAGATAGGGCATGCATATAAGCTGTAGTTATTTAGGACATACTTAGAGGGATATAAAGTAAAACCTCACACATAAGAGCTCATTCAGTGTTTAATGTCTGGATCTGAGATGAGGGAGTGTTTATTCCTTGTATACTCTCTGCATTACTCTTACATCATCCTCGGAAGTATTTGGTTCATACTGCTATTGGAGATGGGACAAGAGGCCAGATAGGCTTCATCTCTTAACTGAGATGGCAACTGCTATAAAATACCTTCAAATTCCTTTATAGGAAAATGATCAAAGCATGAAACACCACAGTGATAAGCATCTGAATACAGTAAATGGCAGGCAGTAAGCTAATCCCAGTTGGCAGCTTCCTCAGAAAAGCCAGAAATGAATGTGTATGGAGCAACCGGGGAGTTCTTCTGGACCTCACAATGGCTGAAGCCATCTTCTGTGAGAAGTTTCCAGCTCAAGGAGGACTTTCATCTCTAGGGCTTCAACATAGCAGACCCTACAAACACCAAAATCACTTAGATAAAAAAAAAAAATCCAACCACCCAAAAAATTCTTCTACAATTGAGTGCTAAAGTACATTATGGACAACTGGGATTTCTCTTCCAGACAGTTGTTATTCTGTATTGGGAATTATGTATATTGATATCAGAGGAAAACTGATTCTGATGGTGATGTTAGCTTGTTGCATGTGTAGTCTGTGGTAAACAATAACTATTATTGGGATGCTTTCACATTAGACAAAAGATGGTTAAATATGCAAATCTATTTAGCTAAAACATGGCTATTTCTGGAGCAAATCAATGATGATGTTTTTCCAGAAGCTGTGATTAAAAAAAAAAACCACAAACCTTTAAAATGTAGAATTTTATATTGGTGACACACAAGTTCTCGCTAGATGAAGAAAGAATTTTAGGTTTTTATTTCTAGTGCTGTTGCCTCTGTTCTTGTGAGCTGCTTGGGTTCACGGTGTTCCTCTTGTGTCTGATTTCATACTTAAATGGTTCTTGGGAACATCCCTTTTTGGTTTTGGTTAAAACAGGGTTTGTATATAAACAGGGTTTGTTTTTTGTTGTTGTTGCTGGCTTGACTGATGAGGAGTGCTGGTATCTGTCACCAGTTTATTTCCTAGAGGAAAACTGGATGTCCTCTCTTTTGCTAACTCAGTGGTCTTTATGCAAGACTGAAGTTCCTGATAGTTCAGGTGGAAAAGTGTCCCTTGCATCAAAACTATACTGGCAAATAAGCTATATGTATATTGTTGCCTACAAGGAGATACCCAGTTAGTTATCAAAAGTGTTTATTCCTGGCAGAATAAAGAGCTTAAGACAATTTTTTAACTTGGGGTGGTGGTGAGGAAGATCACAGGTGTCCAAGGCAGGTTTTTAGCTGTTAAAGTAATCAGCAACCAAATCCTAGTAAAAAGATAAAACAGGTATTTAAGGACTCTTTGCAAATAAAATAATTCATGGAACAGTTTTGCAAAGAAAAAACAGGACAGTAAATTGTATTAAACATATACTTTAAAAATTGGACTCCAGTTCACTTTTATTTCAACAAATTTAGATCTTAAATCTCAGATGAAGTATTCTGTAGCAGGGAGGCATACTGTGTTTGCTTTTTGGTGTTTTTTTAACCACAAATAGCTCATAATAACTTAAATTCAATTAAAAGAAGCCCATCTGTTACTGTTAGTATTTTCTTACCCATCATTTAAACGGTAAACATCAAACCATAAATACTTCAACTGTGTTCTCCCCTTTTGACAAAGAAAATGTGGTAACTGTTCACCTTATTGTGAAAGCAGTGCAAAACACACACAAATACAGGTCTGAAATCATCAGCTGCTTTATGCAAAATAATTATTTTCAATGAACTGCCAAAAAATTCCCTGCCTGGCTTCTGGTTACACATTTACCTGATTTTCAAACTTACTTCTCCATTGATTTGAAAGGAGGTAACCCTAGCTGATATGAATATTTAAAAAAGGGATAGTTTACACCCTGTAAACTTTTCAAACACACTTTTTATTTTAATGGTCCACATATACTTTCTGTTTAATGAGTTTGAAAAGCTTTAATTTAAACTACAGTGGGTTGCTCTAGTACTACCACCCAAGCACTGTCATGCAACATTGGTTCTTGTCTAACAAGACAACCTAATTGGAAAAATGAGCAGTAATTTCTATAAAAATAACTTTTTCCTTCCTGGAAAACAGCAAATAAATGTGCCTGAAGACTGTTTCTGGGCACAAATTGTTTAAAGCTAGCCATTGCTTTTGCAGTTGTTTGCATCAAATTTAAGTTTCCCTTTATCTCTGCTGTCACTCAGTACGTTTTATCTTTCTGAACCTAAGGTTTTTCTTTTTCAGCCCTATCTCAAAAGCCATTTATTTTAGGTTCTTGAGCTTTCCTACCATGACAAACATACTATTTTTACTGATTTTTTCCAGAGTAGCTGAGACAAATGAAGGGGGATGAAAAAATAGTAGGTTTTGTCTGATCAGCCACAGTATTACGGTAAGCTGCAGGTTTGTCTCTGTCAGCAAAGAGCACTGCCGGGCCCTGGGGAGGGGCTGTTTGCCTGCACAGGGGAACTGCTGCCTGAATTTGGCCCCTGCCAGCCAGCTTTCTCCCGGTGGCTTCCCAGGCCTGTTTTGGGAGTTAAGAGAGTCGGGACATGTCCCCATTAGGCAGTTTGCATGCAGTGACCCGTTTCAGTCCTATCTTGGAAGGTGGCCTCATCCCTGCGAAGCTACCTGGGCATGTTTAATTTAATGGGATGGATGTAGCCTACGAGGTTTCCTCAAGCAACCTGAGCTAGCAGTGCTGGCAGCTGGTGGTCAAGACAGCAGCTCTCCTATAATACCAGTATTCGATCCTAAGTCTGTAGGTGCCTCTCCCCCAGGTCAATGTGGGAGGTGAAGAGTGGTGCAGTGGCATGGCTCCTCTCTGCCCTGCTGCCAACACTGTGCTAGTGGCCTCTTGTCCCCTTGCTCTCAGGAATATCCCCCGCCTCATGCTGGGCACGTGAGCATGGCTCAATGGGTGAAGTAACGAACCACAGGAGCAGCTCTGCAGCAGCTACAAGGGAGCAAACAGTGAGGGAATTGGGGCATATATCGGAATGTGATGTTTTCAGGCTCAGGAGATTAATAAAATGATTTAAACTGGCATTGGTTTGTGGTTTTACTTTTCCTCTTTTTTTTTCAGTGTTTTTCTGAGCACTGAGTTTTTCATTTGTCTCAGATCATTCTTCTCCTTCCTTTTTTCATGATGACTCTTTCTTCCCATGCCTGTTCCCTCCTTCTGTTGTGTTCCCACATCCCTGGCTGCCTGCCCCTCTCATGCCTTCTGTTTTATTGCTTAACTTCACTTGCCTGTGCCCCAGTCCTGGTCTCCTGTGGTCTGTCTCCTCTCTAGGGCACACCTTGTCATCCCCTCACCACCCTCGCTCCCCCCCAGTGAAACCACTGCCGTGATGCTCATGCCTCTCCCCTTTCTTTACTTCCCTCCATCTCTTCCCTCCCCCCCCCTTTTTTTTCCCAGATTTGTGTAGGATTGCTTCCCTTCCCAGATTGCCACCTCTAGTTGAGCTCAGAGTCCTTGCCCATCTCAAATCTGTCCCAGCCGTGGGATTTCTCAGGGTTGTCCCATCATACGGCAGCCACAGACATTGGTTCCTGGGGACTGATACTGCACAGAGTAGAGGAGGCTCTGGCTAATCGTTCCTGCTCAAGCAGCTTTAAAAAGCAGGGTTTTTAATCCTCCTTGTTTCCCAGTGCAGGTACAGTCAGGTGAGACTGTTTTCCAATTTTAGAAGAAAATTGGACTTTGTTGCCCTACAGAGGGGGAGGGGGAAACAAAAGATTATTAACTGGTGGCAGCTGGGCAAAGCCCTCACATTTAGCTGTTTTGTATTTTTGCAGCTATGTTGCATAAGTGACAGCTCTCTGCTTGTCTCTTTGTAGGCTGGTAAGAGCGGTAGGGAAACTGTGTGAGGCTGCTCGTGGGGGAGAGGCGAGGTAGCTGCCCAGGTACTTGAGGTCAGTGCTTTGGCAGTATTTCCTGAGCTGTAATTGCTGGATTTCCCTGCTGCCGCAGCGGGATCTGTGAGCAGTGGCTTCCTGGCAGGGTTCTGGGAACAGCACCAAAACCCATGACAGGCAGCGAGCAGGTTTTGTGCTCTGAGTCAGAAGTAGGCTGAGAAGACGCAGTCCTCAAAGCACCTACCCGAGCCAGAGAAGGGGATCTGCGAGAAGGATATTTCCAGCATGAGGTTCAGAGCTTGGGGCGACCTTCTCGCTCAGTGAGTCTGCGGGTCAGCTGCTGGTTTTGGTGAAATCATGGGAGAAAGGAGATTGCTGCCTTTCACCACCACCCCCCCGAGCTAGCTCATCCTTCTAGCTATTTCTGTCTGCACTTATCTATAGCATCATCCCCCTTGTGCCTGTGTACCTGCCAAGCATTCAAAACAGGCACTGCTGTGGCAGCCTCCTTCTTTCTCTCCATCCTGGAGGTGGGGCGACCTTCTCGCTCAGTGAGTCTGCGGGTCAGCTGCTTTTTTTGGTGAAATCATGGGAGAAAGGAGATTGCCTTTCACCACCACCCCCCCGAGCTAGCTCATCCTTCTAGCTATTTCTGTCTGCACTTATCTATAGCATCATCCCCCTTGTGCCTGTGTACCTGCCAAGCATTCAAAACAGGCACTGCTGTGGCAGCCTCCTTCTTTCTCTCCATCCTGGAGGATAAATGACTGGATTGCTTTTTTTTTTTTTAATTGTTTCCCTGTGTCAAGAATTTATGGTGGGAAAGCTAAGCTGGAGAAACGCTTTCAGGAGCGGGTGGCCGGGTCAGCAGATCCTGGCTCGTTCTTAGCCCTTAGGGAGGTCCTGCAGCCTGGCTCTTGCCAGGCTTGCTCGCTGCCCCACGCATCGGCGCTCTCTTTGAAAGTGATGGTTTCCTGGAGTAAGATGTGGTCTCGGGTAATGACAGCCAACGTTTGGATGCGAGAGAGAAGACCTGGATCTGACTTGCTTGCAAAGGGGACCCAGAACAGAAAGCTGAGTGCTTTGGTGAGTTCACAGCAGTCGGTTTGTCCAATGCAGGACACTGCACTCTTCTTTATTAAAGACTGAGTTATTCAATGTGAAAAATAACAGTATCAAAAATCCTAGCATCTATATACTATATGCTGTCTGTATGTTATATGTGCTATTTAGTTTGTCTGGGCTGTGAAGTAGACTGTGCTCTGCGTTTAGTACAGCTCACCATGGTTTGTGACTTTGTTCCCAGCTGGGAATCTCAGTGTTTGCACCTGGAGCCGTGCAAACACATGCAGATGCGCAAAACTTACACACTGCTTTTGAGTCTCTGTTAGAGCACTGGTTTCAGCCAGTAAATTTCACTCAGATCAGAAAATTGGAATTAAAGCGTGTCTTCTGCCACTTCAGCGTATAACTTCAGAGGCACTGACGCATAGATAACATGTATATTTGTAACATACTGCTTCTGATCCTTAAAATACAAGGAATACAGACATAATGGAATACAGTTTCAAAGCACCTTCCCCATAATTACTTAATTGGAGAGGTGGGAAAAGAGATCAAATAATCAGAATTTTCTTCTTTTAAATAATCAGGTTCTAAAGACAGAATTTGTTTTTATTTTTTTTTATAACCAAACTATATTTCAATGTGAGGCTGTCAGGGCTCCCCAGATATTTTCTTCTATCCTTCCGCTGACTGAAACTGTCCTTGTAACATTTGAAATATGACTTGGATTCAGACATCCTATATCAATATTTTTGTTTGTCAAATCTGTAATTTACATATGGATTCTTATGGCAATACATACAGTGGAAGTTGTTTTGATGAGCAAGAAACTTTGCAGTCGGTGGAGTATCTAAATATCTAAATTAATATATTGTTTCTTTCAGTGTTTGTAAAATACTCTATGCTGTAGGCAACTATTGATTTACAAAATTTAACTTTAAAACATTAATAGTTTTTAGCACTTCCACAACAGTATAAAGATATTTGTAGTTGGCTCCTGCCCAGATGTAGCATTTGGGTTGAGACTGTTTTGCCCTGCCGGCTATGGTCTGGATGATGCTTCTGGCCAGAAGCAGAGTCCTCAGCTTTTTGGCTTTGTTTCCTACTGGCCTATGAAGTTAAACCTGGCAGGTCCAAGGAAGAGTGTGCTTTACCCAACTGTTGGAAATTATCCACCTTTACTTGGGATGAGTCAGGCAGGTTTCAATACATATGTATATTAAGAGTTTTTTAAATCCATAAGGAACAAAGTTCTATTTTTCTCTCAATCCGTAAGTACAGGTAACTAGTTCATATGCAGCCCTTGTCATGAATTGATGAGAGTCCTTTACAGATGGGACCACTGCCACTGCCCCATTGCACACATTCAGGAATGACAGCGCAGGCGGTGGGAGTCATCTTGTCTCATTTTTGCCATCTGAAAGTTGAACTGGTTATTCAGGCTCCCACCACATCAAAGGGAGAGGTGCACATTTCATCACACTTTGGAGGAGCTTCGTTCCCTTTGAGTGTGTGATGTCTATGCAGTTAAATAGCTTAATTCTCCTGCTCAGTCCCAGGTCCTGGTCTCCTGGATCAGATGGGCTGGGTTTCTTTGCTTCACACACTTATCTTTTGGAGACAACTAATTATTTCCCTCTGAGACAAAACCCATGTTAGTTTTGAGGACAGCTTACTGAAGGGGCTAACACTGGAGGAGTTAAGGGTGACACCACACCAGGTCTGGCTCCCCACGTCGTATATGGTCCTCCAGTGCTGTCCCAGCAGGAGGGTTACCAAAAGTACCAAAAGTACATGCCCATGCCTTGCTCCAAGACATGCAATACACCCTTCATGCAGTTAAATGCTGCTCTGGTGACCTGCAGCACAGACCTCACATTGTATCAGACAATTTTGAATGGAGAAAATAATTGCCACATGGCGCCTTGAGGTGTGGGCAAAATGCTTAATGTACGGATGTGACCAGGTGGGTACAGACAGGGGTGGCTGTGTGGGTACTTTGGGACCAAGAGACCTGTCTGTGGGGTGGGTGTCTTTGGCAGGGTAGACGCGGTGTCTGTTGGCCAGGGAAGCGCTTACCTGCTGAGCTGGACTAGATGCGTTTCAGGCAGCCAACAGATGGAGCGGATCTCACCTGGCGTGACCTGCACAAGGTCACTCAGCAGGTGAGTGCCAAAGCTGGATGCAAAAGCCAGGCCCATGTGTTACTCCCTAGGACACACCACCTCCCCAGTGCCCAAACAGCCCCGCTTTGTTTGCGCTTCCCTCATTCTTGTGTGGTTTGTGAAATGCCTGGGTTAAACGCCGGTGCCTTCCTGCCCCACAGTGGGTCTGAGTGGGCAGTGCTTAGCACCATGGCTATGTGAGGATGTGAAACCAGCCATGCCTGCAGGATGAGAGGAAAAAAACAAGGGAAAAATGGTTCTTTTCCTAGATTTTGCAAAACATCATAGCTAAGATCCTGTTGTGCAGCAATGGCAGCAGGTGCCCAGCACTGTCAGAGTGGTCATGGTGGCCTTAACAGATCCTGTACAAGCCACTAAACCACGCAACATTTGTGAACGCTGCTGCAGTGTGCTCCTTTGCATTCCAGTTCCTATGGAAACATGCTGTAAGAATGTCTAAAATAAGTACAGTGCTTTGAAACTATTATTATTTTGATCTTTCCTTTCCCCCCTAAATCTCTTTTATCACCTTTCTGGCTGAATTTTTAATACATTAAAAAGGTCATTGTCATTATCTGGCAACAGTGTGCTACCTAGCTTACCCAGGTTTCTGCATCCTGGGATCTGATGGATCCCAGGATCTGATATGGAGAGCAGCGCTCCTTTCCCCCATCCTCTCCGCTCAATGGGGTGGCAAGTTGTGGGTGTAAGTAAGTGTCGAACATATATATGTGTGTGTGTGTGTGTATACACAAACTGAAGGAGGCTTGGCTCCAGCTACCTTTCTTCCCCATGCAGTGAGTGAGACAGTGTTGTTTGCCACAACAGCTGAAGGCACAAGCTTATTCCCAGCTCCTTTTAGGATCATGGCATAGTGTTGGCTGGGAGGGAGTGCTGGAGGTCACCTAGTCAGCTGCCCGTCGAAGCGGAGCCCTCTTCACTGGCGGTGCAGGAGATGAGATGGTTGTGAGCCAGATGGATGCATCCTGCAGGTCCCCTTTGACCTGCGGGAGGGTCAGTGCTAGAGCAGGCCATGGGCTGTTTGGGACAGCTCTTGCAAAGGGAATTACTTGTTCTCCTCAAAAGGATGCTCACACTGGTAACTGAAAACAGGGCTGTGTCTTTAAAGCGCTTTTCCCCAGCGCTCCCGTGGTTTCCTTGTAAAGCTATTGTCTACCTTAAAGCAGTCTCCCTGACCTTAGTAATGTCTAAGATTTTCAAAGTAGCCGTGTCCCATTTTCAAAAGCCACTTTTGATGTGAAAGCTTTAGGAGAGCTAGGGCTAAATCCAGTAAAGGGCTAAAAAGCCTTATTTAAAACTAGGTGCTAACTTTTGCTCATTTTTAGGCTTCTGGCCTCTTGCAGTACCATGCCCCAGAACCCAGTGTTAGATACCAGGAGAAGAGCTGGAGATGCATCTTTGGCCTTCGAGGGGGATGCAGGCACTTAAATTCCTGAATTGCTTTTTGGGATTTTGGGCAGCGCCAAAACCCATGATACCCCTATATGCTATATGATACGTATTTCCCTTGGTATCTGTATTCTCCAAGTGTCTTCTGGTCTGGGGAGCCACACACCTGCTGTTTCTGTAGAGTCCTGCCAGATCCCAGGAGCAGAGGTAACAACAAAAGCAGGTTTGAAATAAAAGGGAGTTGACACTGGAGCAGTATTTTTCATGACTGCACATCCTAGACAAAATGTATTACAGAGTCATGATGGTACAGGTCTAACTGACATTATGCTTTAACATTAAACCACGTTTCAGGCATTTGAGAAATGTGGGCATCTGCCTGAATCCTATTCCAAATCACCAGGCCAAATTCTGCTGACAGGGTTACATCTGCAGAGCCAGAGAGCAGGATGCTGTGTAATTGTGCACCCTGCTTTACGTTGCTGCATGTTTAGTCTTTGCATGACGTTTTACATGCTTGTGGTAAGTGTAGTGGCAACATCAGACCTTTTTTATTTTGGTGCAACACCAAAGGCCAGCAGAAGAAACACGAGTCTAATCTTACGGATAGAAGAAAGCTTTATAGACTGATTTCAGGATTGCTATCATAGTGGAGTTAAACCACTCATTAACCAAGGAGACAAATTAAAATGTAAATGCTGGTACAAAAAAAAAGTATTGTGAAGCTTGGCATTTGCATTTCATATCTGCGAAGATCCTTCCTTCCTTGAATAACAAGTGTTGGCTCCAGCACTGAAACGAATACCAACAGAGATGAGAATCGTGAACTCTGGAGCAGTTGCGGATTATAAAGAGAAATTTCTCTGTTTCAACGTGGAAACGCAAGGCTGAGATTTTGATTGCGAGGGCTCTTCTCGAACTGCTTTGGAGCTGGGCCACTGTAGATGTAACCTTTCTAACCCAATTGATAAGTTCATGCGCATGCACAGTATGTAGGTCATTCACATTTATCCTGAGTAGCCCGTAAATGAATGTAGTAAGACTTCAAAGTATGTTGCCTTTCAACCCTTTCGTTGTAGCAGATTTCTCTCTCCCACTCCTTATTCATCTATGTATTTTATGCTGGGAAAAAACCCAACAAGATATCACCTGATATGCACAGATAGCTGTTTATTTAGCATCTCATTTATCAGTTACACTGACGAGAGAGTAAGGGGCAGCTGGAGATGCATATACTTGCAAGTATGAGGGACAGGTGCTCTGAAATACAGAATTATTTACATCTTTACTAAATCATTACAAATTTGTTTAGCAGTCGTGGGAATTTTTGAAATACCTTCAATGTGAGAAGTGCAATATTGCAATGATTTAGAAGAATTATTCTGGCATATGCCATTAGATAATATTAAATCCCGACCATAGTCAAGTAATTGTTAAACTCTCTTAAGAGAAAAAAAGTAAGTTATCTTGAAGGTAACAGACTCATGAGGAATGTATGTGTGTGGTTCAATAAAGGAAAATCACAGAATATAAGAGTGATTTTTAAAGGTGACATTTGCACATGTACAGTATTATCAATTTTTTCCTTGTATTGATATATTTCATAGCCTCCTAGTCTTGCCTACCACACCAAGTAAATTTTCTTGGGCCCCAGTGATGTCAGACATACTGAACGTGGCATGAATGGTAATGATAGATGGTTGTACTTCAAATTGAGACATAGTGTCCATTGGGTTCCCACAGGAATTTGCATTAAGTCTGGTTGTAACTAATGATCTGTGAATACAAAAATCAATTGAATTTGAAGGTAGTACTGGACTGGGAGGTATTGCAAGCTCTGCTGAGGACAGAGAATTTATAGCTGGGGAACTAGAAATACTAGATTTCCTACCTGTAAGGCTCAAATAAGACAAATGTAAACAGACAGATCTCTGGAAAATTATCTGAAAATATGTAAACAGTAGTGCTGGGAAAGAGGACAAGAGGTTCAAGTTGTAAGCCTGTAGCACAGTGTCTCAATACCAGAAAAGTATTGACTCCTTGACTGTGCCAGATGGAGCCAGACACTGGCAAACGGCACTATTCATTCAAGTCACTTGTGAAGGGAGCAGCCAAAACCTTGCTTCCCTCCTGGCACGAGTGCCCCGGGAGCCCTGCCGGCACCGAGGGCTCAGTGGAGGGCAGTGGCCGGCCTGTCACCACAGCGAGCTGCCACGCGTACCTCCATCTGCAGTGACTCGCCTCATTCTGCATCTTACACCCATCCCTGTGCTCAGTCTTAGCTCCTGCTGGTGGTCAACGGAGATAAAAATGGAATTAAGTATAAGCAGAGTATGGTAGCCACCATGTGGGTGTATGTGGGGCGGAAGAGACATACACCTCTGCAAAACAGGTCCTAGCCTGTTTTACATTAGGTATCTGGGGCAGTGGGTTGAGTTGCTCTCCGCACATGTCTGCGGTTCTCTGCTGACCATAGACCTGAGACCGCTGTAGAACTAAAATCACTGGATAAAACTGAGTGTTTAGCTTTTAGATGGCTAAAGCTTGCTCTAATATGGATGTGCCATAGGGAAGAGGGAAGAAGCCGCCAAATTTGCCACATGGCCTGGGACTCTCGGAGAGTTTGGTGGCTGTTCACAAGGTCTGAATTTTCTTCAAAATAGTGCACCAAGTGTAACTTATTTCTGGTATGTTTTAAGATGTGGACAACTGCATTCCTTGTTTTTCAAAATGCCCCTTTTTTTTTTTTTTTTTTGAAACAATCTTTTTCTTTGCACGATGTTGCAGTGCAAAGAAAGGCCAGTGCGTAGCAGAGGTGTGAGCAGAAGGGTGCTGCCATGGAGTCCTGTTACGATAGATGGGGAGGAACCAGCAGAAAGGGGAACAGGCCCCTACACAGAGCCACCCTCACTGAAACACGAGTCTCTTAGGTCATGTTAGTTAAACTGGGTAAGCAGAAGGACAGCAGTCAATACAGGTTTTGACGTCGGAATTAATTTTTACTGATCAATGCACTTTGCCTAATCAAATATCTATATGCCTTCAAGGATTAACACTTCTATATTTAATTTATCTGTCCCTGATTAGGATCAGAGTCAGGGTAGATTATAATTTCTACTTTAACTTCGATTCTGCATTTTCTCAGTTAAAACATGACATACGTTTTGTTGTCTCAGAAAATGCTTTTGTGCATACCTAATGCATGTGTTTGTGTGTGAATTCTCCTCCTCCTTTCCCTGCTGTAAATAGCATCGGTTTTCATAGATGCCCTGGGGAATTACATTTTAGCGCATCATTGTGTTTGAAATTCCAGATTTCTTAAAGTGAACATACAGCCTACTCTCTCTTCAACCGCATAAGATACTTCTTATTTTATAGTAGAAGGATGGGGTGCTTAAAAGAAAGGAAGAGTTTCTAGTAAACAGAGCACTAAACTGAGCATCAGGAGGCCATCACCACTTCCCTCGTTATGTTATTTATCTGTCCGGTGACCTGGGATGAAGCATTTCACTGCTCTGTTTCTTCCACATGACTTTGGATTTTCCCCACACTTTGTTTTACCTTGTCCTACTGTAAACTCTTTGAGGTGGTGTCCATTTCTTACTGTGTGTTTGTATAAAGCACTTGACTGCCTGTGAGCAACTGAAAATGAGGGCATATTTGGGGATGACAAAAAAGTAGAAGATGCATGTGTCAAGGGGTTAAACATAATAAGTAAGTAGTTGAGATGAGAAAATAATTTTTTTTTCAATTGGGCCTAAAATGCCTGGCCTATTTCTAGAAGGAAACTTTAATTTCTAGTAGCAGGAGTACATTGGGCATAGTCCACAGGAATCTAGCTGGGGAGGAATACAGTTGCTAAGAAATACCTGTTTTGCTGAGCTGCAGTTCTTCATGTTAATATCATAGAATCATAGAATCATAAGGGTTGGAAAAGACCTCTAAGATCATCGAGTCCAACCGTCAACCCAACACCACCATGCCCACT
>NW_008794446.1:6883394-6902824 GCF_000699145.1 Aptenodytes forsteri | reverse complement strand
AGACCAACACCCACCTCGCTACAACCTCCTTTCAGGTAGTTGTAGAGAGCGATGAGGTCTCCCCTGAGCCTCCTTTTCTCCAGGCTAAACAACCCCAGCTCCCTCAGCCGCTCCTCATAAGACTTGTTCTCCAGACCCCTCACCAGCCTCGTTGCCCTTCTCTGGACACGCTCCAGCACCTCCATGTCCTTCTTGTAGTGAGGGGCCCAAAACTGAACACAGTATTCGAGGTGCGGCCTCACCAGGGCCGAGTACAGGGGCACGATCACTTCCCTGAAGTGATATATATTATATCACATTATAATCACAATCTATAATTTCCCATTGATCCTTCAGGAATGGTGGTTTTCTGATACGTATAGTTAGTGTCCATTGCTTCAGATGTCCCTGGGAAGGAAATGCAGTTTTGGACCCACACAGTCGGGGTTTTGTCCCTGAGCTGGGACTAAGACACCTCTTCTGGAAATCTCCTCAGGAGACCTCTTCTCTACTGGGTGGCTGAGAGCAGTTTCAGAGAGAAGAGATTTGAGGACTGCAAGAAGGAAACATGGCCACCTCTGCAGCCAGACTGGAGGGACTGTGAGGGACCACGGCGACAATTTTTACCTTCTTTTGTTTCTCTCTGCCTCTGGAAAGGGCGTATCAGGATTTGTTGGATTGTGCTAGTTTTTTCAGAGCCCTGTGGATGCTTCTGTAAGCATTATTACTGCATTCTTGCATATGGGGAGAAACTATGGTAGAGGCCAGTTGGTAAGAGTATCTTGCTTCAATCAGATCTCAGCGATTTCCTCAAATCCAGTTGATAAAGAAAAGCCCAAACTACCCTTAGATCTCCAAAGCGCCCATCCATCTGTCTGATTATACCCAGACCGAGTATTTCAAAGAGTTAAAAAAATCTATAAATTAATTCCTCTGGCCTGTTTCCTTCCCCAAGATATTTCATTATAGGACAGGTTGAATGCAGGGGAGAGATTAGCAAGTTTTTGTAGTTTTGATCACTTGTATATTTGGATCAAACTGTTGTAACATTTTTTGTGAGATCTGCAAATTGCTTTTTTAAAGTGAATTTAATCCTTTGAGCATATTGTGCACTTCATAGCTCTTAAATGATGCTTAAGCTCCAAGTTCTGTCACTGTTTATGAAAAATAGGTTGTCTTCATTTGTAAAATCATGAGAATCTTTTAAGCCCGCTGGCTCTCATTGCAGTCAATGGGATATTTTTGCTTTGGATTCCAGCTGGAAGAGGATCAGGTCTCCTGCCACTGGGAAATGTACCTTTAAATTGTCCTGCATCCTACTTCATTAACTGATGCGTTCTTCACTAAGCCGTGACATTTTCATTTGCTAAGCTGTTTATTAATTCCAACACTGAATAATTAAAAAGAAAAAAAAACACAAGGAAAACGTATCATTGAAGACCATCACAGAAGCTGTATATACAAGAAAGCATGCAGACTGTAGGGCGGATTGCAAACATAAACAAAGAGCTACATAAAAGCCAACATAATCCAGAAGCTGTATCCCCAATTATGCATGTGTAGTGTTTTTAAATGAGTGCTGCAGTGCCCTCATCAAGTGCTTGTTTGGTACTTTTAACTACAGAACTTGCTGTGGAGTTACAGGCTGACATAGCAAAGCAGCATCATTAACCTGCTTTCCGCTATAAGATGGGATACATGTGGGACAGCGTGTTCTCTTAAAATGACTTTTTAAAATGCCATCTATGCAGATAACGCATGCAGTGGTGTCCTACCATAGTTCCGCAGGGAAATTAAATAATAAGAAAGGAAAAGGGAAAAAAGGCAGTGCATTTTGAGGGGCTGTGAGGAAGCAAACTGAAATTTGTGCGTTAGTTGCCAAGAGCCATCATTCTGTGTGTTTGGGAGAACAGCAAGCATTTTACTCTTCTCTTCCTCCCAAGTGTTTCACTTTTTGTAACAATACAAAACCACAGCGATGTGTTTTAATCTTTTGCTTCTCTGTATTGCGCCTTATCTTCTCCTCCTAGGTTTCCAGAGAAAACAGGAATCAGAAACTTTGATCAGATAAATCTGTGTGGGTTTTCATCTGATTTGTACTGAAATGATGCTACGTACAGTGCTGTGGCAAAAACACAGGGTAAAATTAAGACTACACAGCTCTCGGGAAGTATTAAGATTTAATAGCAAGACTGAAACCTGATGTCCCATTCCCAGCCCCATTGAGCTTTACAGCATGGCCTTTGGATGCTATTGTAAGTGTGCTTCAAAATGAGTCTCTGCTTGGTTATGCAAATTATTCTTGTATCAAGGAACCACTATGTGCTACAAAATTAAAACTGGGAGGAAAAATATCCGCTGTGGGATAATATGCAATAAATCCACTGAAGCTGCTGGCTCTGGTGAGGTAACGTCTTGTCCCTCTATGGGTGGAACATTTCTCTATCGAATCATTACAGTTTTGCTCAGAAACATCCTACTGCTTGAACTGCTGTGGGAGGAACAGTAATGTCAAGCAGATATCAGGTTTTCCCAATAGGAGTAACCTGCTGGGAAATGGGGTGCACTGGCGTGATGGTCTGAAAAGCTCAGCTGCGGCAGCTCTCTGTAATTGCTATTCCCTTCTGATTTCTTTGCTGAATGCACAAAACTGCTCCTAACAGACAGATCTGAGAACAAAATCCTTGACTTGTCACCAGTGTAATACTCTGCATGCTAAGCTGGGGTTTGTGACTAGTTTGCCTGCATCGTTTCTTGCGATCGCTATTTGATACTGAGTCTCTCATCTCCTGTTATGGTTCCAAAGCCTGACACTGAGAGCAAATGCTTCTCTTTCAATTGGTTATGTTTAATTTTTCATGATCAGTGCAGTTTAGTGCCTCCCCAGGTAGGAGGCTCCAATGCTAATTAGCACGGGAATGTTTTCTGGCTTCACAGGACACATGTGCACTCTGCATTTCGGTTCTGTTAAACAGCTGAGCTGAGTGGGATTGGTGGTGGTTACTGCTGGCTGCACCGAGCAGCCTTTTACTACTATTGCTGCTTGAAGAAAACACTACTCAGTTTTCTCTCCTAGCCCACACAGCTGCAAAAGAAAGTCTTTTTTTTTATGTGGAGGCTGTTGAAGGAGACATGTAGTCCTGCTTGGAAGCTGGTAAGCATCGCATCCCAGAGAGGAGTGCTGTGTTTGTGTGGTGTGAACAAAGGGCAGGCTGGGTTTGGTTCTTGTGTGTATTCTTTAGTGATGAGGAGTTTGGTCCTTATAATATTAGATGGCAATAGACGTACAGCAAAAAACATCTCAGACATTCTATGATGTATTTAAAGTTTTGGGGTTTTTTTTCTTTTGTTTTTGGTATATAGTTTAAAATGATTGCCACTTAAGTTTTATTTTCTATGACCGTATTGGGTTGAAAAGAATGGTAAGGTTTATCGTAATTCACTTTTTTTTTGGTGAGCTTATATCAAAGCAATTGGATAACACAACAGTTATTATATCCCGCTTAAAGGCTGTTATATGGAGTATTCAGGGCATTGCTTATAGGGGGTTCTTTTGAATGTATACTTACCCTTTGCATAATTTCCGAAGCTGTTGTTTAGCCTCACCATTTATTTCTGAACAAGTCATACAGAATTCTGTTCTTCTCTTTGATCCTGCATTGTTCGCCAGGAGGATTTTCAGCAGCAGTGTTTTTTAGTCTACTGCACACAGAGTAGAACATTAATAAAGAAATGTAAGTTAAGGAATTAGAAGTATCAAATAATGATTTTTTTTTTTTTGTCTGTTTGTGCTGAAGAGAGGTGGCTGAAATATATTAACACAGCAAAACCTCCCCTGTGATAAAGTAGAAGGAGAAGTTGAATGTTATGTGGGCTATACCCTTTAACACCATAGATCGAAAAGGCTGCTGCAGAGCTTGGACCTGCCTGGGCTGCTCCAGTGCTTTCCTCTGTAGGAAATTCCAGTTTCAGAGGAGGGGGTTCAACAAATGGAAGCAGCCCTGTTAGAAACTGGGGACAGAGCTTGCTTTCCAGGGCATGCAGCCGGGTGCTCCCATATGCTTATTTCCCCAGTAAGAGCAGGGGTGGGTCCTGTGCCAGCAGAGACTCCTGGTGGCCTTGGTGCCCGTGAGGCATGGGGTGTAGGTCTGACTTCCCTGGGGGCTGTCGACATGTCCCGTCCCACAGGGAAGCAAGGAGGAGATCTTCAGCAGCGACCTGGCTGGGAAGGATGAGCCCCATGATGCTGCTTTGACAAGGGGCAGGACGCAGGGCTCCTTTCCTCTGTGTGCTTCATGGCAGACAGACTGCAGAGCAGATCCCATGAGAACATTAGGGTGTACATGCCTTTCCATAGAGGGTCTAAGGTTTTCAGAGCTGCTGTAATTAAGTTTAAGAGATTCTTAGTTTGGAAAACAGAAGTTTAACTTCAGATTGAGTCTAGTGCTAGGATTGCTCACAGCAGAGATCCCTAAAACCATAGCAAATCCTAAAGCTGCGCCTTGAGCACAGTTAGGGACGTTAGGGTCTGAACAAACGTGGCAAATCAAGCCCTTAGGACTTAAATGAGGCCCTAAAGGACTTACAGAGCTGCCAGCTTTATGTGTCCCCACTGGCCTTATGTGGGAGGTGGGTATATATATGGACAGTCCAGTTTCTCAGCGCTCAAGAGGACACGATTATGAGCACTTAAGTAAATGTTTAGCAGAAACCCAAGTGTTGCATGGGGTGCTGTTGGCCGTACCTGCGATGGTTAGGGCTTTTTGGATCACTGTCCTCTTGAATACTGGTGCTAATTCCACTTAGACAGCACTTGGGTGCCTGTACATGCTCCTCCAGGTCTTACCGTGGGTTTCTAAATAAAGTGAACTGTTCTAAAAATGTCTCTTCTTTCTCCACAAAATTACAGGGAGCTTGTTAATGTCTTGCAATACTTCAGATTCTTTTGCCAGAGTGGAAAACTTGAACAAAAATTACTTTTTTTTCCAAAATAAAACACAAAGATTTTATTAAAAATAATTGGAATGGTTCAATATATTTGTCTTTCTGAGGCGCTACTGGTGAGTTAATTTAGTGTGAAGCTGGGGATCATAACAGGGTAGTGTAAAATCAAGGTGCTGTGTGTATTTCAACAGGATGATACAAATTCCAGCTAAAGGGAAACTTGGCTTCACATGTAGTGAGATAAAGCATTTGCTTTCAGATTTTGGATGGGTGTACACGTTGGATGAGCTAAAGAAACAGTCCACAATTTCTTGCCCTTCACAAATTTTGACCTAATCCTCTCTCTTAAAATAAATAAATGAGAAAAGCCAGCTGAGAGCTCACTTGGGTCAGTGAATGGCTATGAACTTCCACCTTCTTCCACCTGGGCAGTGGTAACTTCAGCAGATCTTGCAGTTTTCTGCAAGTCCTGCAGGGTTTGATGTGGTCCCTCCTGCAGCCAGCCATAGGTACCAAGGTCCCAACTTTCTCTGACGACAGAAACCAGAAGTCTAGTCCTCATGGCGAAGAAATCAAAAATATGATTCACAAACACCCAAAGAGAGAGTGGTTAAAGAAAACCCCTGGCCCAAAGTGTGGTATTAAAAATTAGTAAAATCTCATTTTTAAGCTAGGCTGTGATATTAGCAATTTTTATTGATAGGATGGTGACATGCTGAAACAAGACGGTTTCAGAGCTCTGGGGAGCTTTTCTCTGCAGCCGTGGAGGCTAGAAACTTATTTAAGGGAAAGCTTTCATTCTTATTTAATCTCGCGCCTCCTGGAGCCAAGTCCTTTAAGAAAAACACTAACATAAAATTCAGCAATTTGTTGCTGCTCCTCAGGGATTTTTTTGGCAAAATTGGTCTTGCCCATCCCCTTTGTGTTCAGGCCAAGTTAGTGAGCCACGCTTGCCATGGCAAATCAGCAGGATTTGCTGAGCCCACAGCTCCTACTTTAGGTCAGTAAAGTGCTGAGTCCTTATTTGGGCTATATGTACCTTTGCTCTGGTATAGAGGCAACAAAAATAGTTTAGTTTCTCTGTTAGACTGCTTCTTACTCGTTCAGTATTTTCTGTACTCAAACTAGAGGGTGGAAAGGTTGTTTTTGAATGAGTGTGTCTTGAGCTTTTTGTTTCAGTCAGCTGCAAGTGCTCCTTTCAGAAGGCAGTGGACCAGCCCCACCAAGCTGCGTGGGGTCTGTTGCTCCCGGCCAGACCGAGGAACTGAAACACTTTGGTTTGTAGGAGTACATTTTATTATTGAGATGTCCTGTGCACGCCACATACTTCGGCAGAGCTAAGCAGTCTGTGTGATAGGGAAAGACTTCCAGCAATAAACCTGAGCTGAATAAATTCCCGTTTCCTGTAGCTGGGGAATATCCATATGTCACTGATGAATTCTGCCAGCTCACGTGTTGAAGTTCTGAGTTTAATACTGAGATTTAATTTCCAAAGGGATTTACTAAATCAGTGCCCTCATAGATGGGGAAGCACGTAAGTAAACGCAGATTAATTGATTCAGGAGAACTGAGCTCCTTGCTTGGGAGAAGAGTGTCGGGGCGGGATCCTGTAATGGATGCCTGGGTGTCAGGAGAAAATATTGATGATCGTTTCTGTGGTTCAGGTCACTGGAGTGGATGAAATTATATCTTATAGAAGAAAATTGGTTTGCATTCATTCATGTTTGGGATGCACAATTAAGTAAGAGCGCTGTTTATCAGAAGACATAACGCTCTGTCTCTTTGTTTACTGTAATGTTTTGTGTGTTCAATTTCTACAGTATTTTACCTGGGACCTTTTAGACATCTAGAAAATTGCTTTCATAAATGCACAAGAATGAGCAAACAGTGGGGGAAAAAAAAAAAACAAGCCCAAATCAAAACAAAAACCCCACCCTCCTCTAATCTCATCTAGTACCTAGTTTAAAGTGGCAAACCACCAGGAATTCAGAATTAATAACACTTCACAGCTAATACTGACTTGTTAAAGATTTGTGATTTTAGAGCATCCTACTGCATTACATAGTGATGAACTGGAATTTCAGTGTTAACTTGTAAGTAATTCCAATCTGTCAGTCTATATATCTCTGTTTTTTGAGGTAAGAAAGGCAAAAAATCGAGGGTCTTTTTATATGTATGCACAGAAAAGTAGTTAGGCTTATTTCCTTTTTAAAGCATTTAATATTTCATGCCTCCTGCCAGCCCAGCTGGGAATCTTTAAAAGCACGTCTTTACAAGAGCTGACCAAGATTTTTTTGGCATAGGGTGGTTTTTTTCTTTTTTTTTCTCAGAAAATGCTGATGGTTCAAACTCAAAACTGTTAAGTTTAGATGAATTTTTCATTTTATAGAACATTCAAAAACGTTTTGAAACTGGAACAGGATGCCCCTGCATTTTCAAAATAAAAGAATCTGATTTTGTTTATAATTTTGAGGGGTTTAAAATAAGGTAATTATTATGAAAAAAAAAAAAGGCAAAATCAAGCAATATTTTGGTGCTATTAAAAATATTTTATTCTCCCAAATACTACAGATATTACTGTTCTTTTCTGAACATTTTAAGGTCATATTCATTTGCTGTTTAACCTACGGAAAAAAAAAGTTCTGTCCCCAGAATTAGAAATAGCAAAGACTCGGTCCATTTGGTCTCTGGTTTTGCCACTGATTTTTCGTGGAAGACAAACTGGGACCACTGTGAGGGGTGGCCTCATGAAGCTTGTGACAATTATAATAAATAAGTGATAATGATAGATGAATATGGAAAGGTACAGCTGGCAGCTGGTGGTCCATGAAAGATGCAGGGAGCCACATTCACTTTGTTGTATTGGTTAAGACAGGTTTATTGTCCATCAATGTACTGCGTGGAGTGTATCGGGAGTGTCTGGTTGCTGTGTGTTCCTTCCCTGAATAATTCTTGGACTTGCTCTGCTAGTGATAGCTTATTTTTTAAATACATATCTTATTGGCTGTACATTTCTGTCATTCAGTTTTAGGCCATGTGCCACTTCCTCCACTGAATTATGAACCTTCCCAGCCTCTTTTTTCCTCCTTGAAATGAAACAACCATTAGTGTTTTTCAAGGGTTCAAACCCACCTAGGTACCGCGTATTTTCTGTTTTTCCCATGCTTTTGGTGGTGTGATGAGCAGGAGGAGATGCTGTCCTGGGTCCCGGCGGTACAGGGAGAGCAGACGCAGACCTGTCCTGACATGGTGGTTGTGAGTGGTCTTGCGAGTACAGGTTGGAAAACTTGACACAGGATCCAGTTTAATGGAAATGGTTGTGTGGATAGTATTAGTAACCAAAACCCTTTCTCTTTGCCAGCTGGTTGAGGTTGGCTTCCCATGATGCCAGAGCCCCTCAGCATCAGTCCTGCCGGCCTGCTTTTAAATACGAGGGATATTTTGGGGCCAGTGGTTTACCCATTGTACCCTCAGTATTTGCTGGAGAACCTCAGCTCAGCTGCTGCCAGTTTGCTGCCAGCGGCTCATTTCAGACACAGCACCTGGTATTGATTAGAATTGATTAACACTTCTATAGTGCTTTTTCTTAATGTAGAGCTGGGTGTCATTATGCCCACTTGACAGTTGGTAATTTGCAGCCCGGAAGGGTAAAAGGTCTCCTCCTCAGTCATCGAAGAGGTGACAGCGGTTGTTGTGCTAACGTGGTGGTACCTAGGGGTCCAAAGGAGGGGTCTGTGCAAAGCGCAGGGTCCAGTGCCCCTCCCCTGAGGGTCTCGGGAGACCTGCAAGACAGAGAGGGGGACTGGAGGCACATCTCTGCCCTTGCAACGCTGGTGTCTATTTGCTGTATCAGAGTACCTTCTTGAAAAAGAATTTGTAAAGAAAACAAAATGTGCTTTGGACATCAGCCTTCTAGCAACTTAGCTCTCAGAATCATTTGAATAATTGAAGGTTGTGAGCTCCTGGAATGAAGCAGTGATCTGGTGATACAGTTAGTGATATGGTATTGACAAGACTTGCTACAACATTTTGTAGATTTCTTCGTCATTTCTTCCTTTATTTGCATTTCTGATCTCTACATAGGCAGCTCTTTGAGGCAACTCTAGCAGCAAAAGAGAAATTGTAAGGTGCGTAGTAACTTAGTGCTAAACTGCTATGCATAGAAATCCTTCTAGCCTTGCTTGAGTAAAGCAGGTGGCTTCTCCTTGACTTACAGCTATGAGGAGAAGAAAATGCTTTTGCTTTCCAGGAGTGTGCTGGCTGCTGTTGGACGGGAAGCAGCAGCAAGCGCCAGCCTGGATGTGCCATTTGGCTGAGGCGAGCATGTTGTGGTGGCACTGGCCGCTCGCAGGAGCTGCGCTTTGATCTGAAGGGCCCTGGCACAGCAGCTGCTCTGCCGGAGGGGCCACCTCAGGCATCAGTGAAAGTCAGACCTCTTGGTCAAGTGTTTCCTCTCCTGCTGCACGGGAGAGCAGGGGAGGGGCGGAGGAGAGCAGGAGGAGGCACCTGAGGACGTGCGTGGAGAGGGGCCACGTCCCTTACCCTGTGTGGGGCAGCCCCGGGAAGAGCTGGAGGCTGTGTGTCCTCATCACGCTCCTGTAAAAGCTGGCTCGTATGGCAAGGTGATTGGTAGAGGAACTGAAAGATAACACTTTTACTTGCTTTTGCTTCAGTGTGATTATTAAGGATCACTTGAAACACTTTTCTGCTCAATTTCTTTATCCAAAAAATATTGGAAATGTCCTGTCTTTTCTTCCCTCTTTGCAGAAGACTTAGATGTGAATAACTAGGGTTTTTTTTTTCTCCCTTAATTGAAAGCCTGGAAAGTTTTGATTCTTAATAAGCATATCTTTTCTTCCGGCTATTTATATGGTGTCCCTACAAAATAGATTTTAACATTGCGGAAAAACATTTTTAACCCATTTGATCAAAATCATTTCTTTTCCTCAAGCAGAGGTCACTGTCATGATGTCATAGTTCTCCTTGTTCCCCACTCATCAAGAGGGTCTTTCAAGTAAATAAGGCAGACAAGGACTGAATTCAAAGAAAATGTGGCAGCCTACTCTTTGCGGCCCTCTCTGTACATTAAAAAGAAGCAAAGAGATCTACGTACTAGATTTCCTCTAGTACTCCATGTGTCTTGAGTTCAGTTTCCAAAAGGCCGTTGTCACCCCAGCTCTCAGGAGTGGCTGCACAGGTGCCTGTACGCCCATCTTGGGTTTCTGGGTGGTCGTGGGGCGACCTTAATTTCATCCCATAACCATCAGTTCAGATTCTGTGAGTATCATCATTAGTAAAAATTGATCAAATGCCCATTCTCCCTGCTCCAATTCCTCTGTCTCCAGGGGCTGTGAGCCCTGGCCAGGCAGGTCATGCTTCCATCTCCATCTCAGCTCTGTCCCTTCCCTTCTCATGGCAGCCCCTCCATCTCAGAGCAGCTGTGCTCTGTGCTGCTATTGCAGGCTCCTCAGGCAAGTCCTTAGCTGCCCACTTACTTATCCGAGTCACCCAGCTGCTTGAGCTGGTAAGGATCTTACCACTGATTGCTACTTCTGAACCACCGTGCTGTGTGCTTGAATATGAAAAGAAATTTTAAAAAGTACTTTGCACTTAGATGACATGTAAGTTTTGCTATAGTTAGCTGGTATTATTTGTCAGGTTTGGATGAATTATGGCATGTTATATTTGTCTCTTCTTCATATAGGGTGTTGTAGTGCTGTTAATGTTTGCAAACACTATCTGCTGTTAGGCTGGGCAGTAATGGAAGTGCTGTAATGAGTCTGAACTGGGCAGCAACCAGGGAGTCATCAAATGATGCTCGTATTAAAGGCCCTGCGAATTCATCTGGAGAGCGTCTTTGCAGGGGAATGGACTAGCTGCACATTCAGTGAAATTGGCCTTGGATTTGGGCATGTGTAGAGGTCGTGGTAAGATTGAAATGCATTCACATCAGTCATTCAGAACGTAATAGTTTCCAGTACCACATATTCTGCCTACTACTGCCTTTAGCAAAGATAGAGGGGAAAAATTAGCCTGAGGTGATGCCCACATTTTCTTAGAGAATCAGAGCACTCATTTTGCACAGGTGTCTGTGTTTTGTGTGCATGTGTGCATAATCCATCACTTGCAGAGCCAGTCAGCCAGCTATTATTCTCTGGAAAAGGCAGAAGCTAAAATCTGCTGTGGATTTATGCCGTGCTGGTTCTTTTTTGCCTGACTGATTACTATCTAGGTTAATATATTATACATTCCCATGTATTATAAATATGTCTATTATAAAGGATATAGGAGGCAACAACCGTAGCTACGATTGCTAAATAGTTTGTTACACAGTTTCCTGGATTTAGATGGCCAGAACTTTGTGAAATACCTGCCTTTCTGGGTGAGATATCCCAAACATGGCTTATGTCCAAAGATGACAACCTGATTTTAGAATTTCTACAGATCCACTTAACAATATTTTTGAGACAGAGGAAAGTGGAAAAGGAACTGTTTGTATTAAAGTCATTTTTTAAATGCTCCTTGGGAAGGCAGGGATCATATGAAATTTTAAACCTGATTGTGCTTGTACAGCAGGGGGTTAGGTGTGCTGCAGATTTTGGGGAAGTTATATTAATGATCATTTGAAAACCAGCTGATGTTTGTACACAGCACAAACCCCATGAGCCCTGCTGTCAATCTCCGTGTGAATCAGGTATGCATGCAAAGTCTGTCAGTTTTATAATTAGCCACCTGATCCAGTGCACTGCTCTGAGCTGTCTCAGAAAGCTTTCCAAGCGTTTCAGGAAATGCAAGGTCATGGCAAACAGACCACCTTCTTGTAGCAGCACGAGCCCTTCTGCGCCCTCTTGGCTGGAGGGGATTGATGTCCTCAAAGTAAATAAACTTAGCTACATACAGGGAGTTCAGAGGAGCCTTTGAAGACTGGAGCCCCGTCATCTCAGTGGGGATGTCAGAGCCCCAGATACTTTCTGTAGAAAAGTCTCCAAGCAGGCGTGCTCTGTGTCGTTCCCCCCCCCCCAAGCCTGCTGACACTGCAAGCTCTTGCACGGATCCATGTAACCCCGCTGCAGGGAAACTCTATTAAAGTTGCATAGTGGAGCACTCAAAGCCAAATACATGTCAAGAATAAGGTTAAAGGCACAGTTTTACTCACCCCATTCCCTTCCCACCCTGTATTCATTCTGTTACGTTGCAGTCGCCCCACTGCAGTGCTTTTTTTTTCCCTGGGAAAGCACAATTAGGTTGGAGAAAGAGAGTGCCCAGGGGAAGCAGAGATGCCGTTCGTGTGAGTAGGTGCTGTGCAAGAAGCTGTGCTGGCCCCGGGGATTGCCCTGGGGATGGACATGGAGTGGTGCCATCGCTTATCGAGTAGCATGGCGGGGAGCTGAGCGCTCCCGATTGTTTTTAAGGAGGAGGGAGCAGGTGGAGCTGCTGCACCTCCCAGAGAGGGCAAAGGCTGCCGGTGTGAGAGCAGAACCCAGGTGGCTGCTGGTCTCGTGGGAACAGAGGCCAAGAGGAGGTCTGCGTGGGCAGTCGAGGGCTGGCAGTGTTACCGGAAACGAAATTGAGGGAGACGTGTAGTGGCAGGGCCCAAACCAAAATGATTTATTGCTGGGAAGGCACGGTATATGCTGCTTTGCGGTGGGAGATTACTCAAAATTAATTGGTGTGTGGGTTGGGGGTGCCCTTACCTGTGCCGGAAGAGTTTAGTCTGCGAAAGTCTGAGGACAAGAGGCTGCGGGGCGGCATGGGTGCCGGTGTGGTTGGAGCATGGCCAGCGTGTCTCTTCCTGACCAGACGCAGCCTGGTTGCCTCTGCCCTGTCCCCGGAGCTGGTGTGCGTGTCCTGCACCAAGAGACATACCTGTGCACAGAGTGATTATACTTCAGACTATAAAGATTACTTTACATACGTCTCAGAAGCTGGCACAGAGGACTTGCTGTTGGGCTCAGTGTATTAGTGACTGCTGAAAAAAGAAAAGTGTCTGGCTCCTCGTTTTCTTAGAGCCATGTGGGTGGAAACCATCAGAGAGCTCAGTGCAGACTTTCCCCTGCCTGGCCCAGAGGTTGGGTGGTGTTTGGCTTCCTTCAGGGATGGGTTTTCCTGCCACCTGCTTACCTGGGGCACTTGTTTCCCGTGAGACCTATGAGAGGGCTGGGCCTTTCCTTAGCTGCCACCGCAGATGTGCTGACATGTCCCCACCACAGCAAGTCCTGCAGGTGGTAGAGCTGCATTAGTGGGGCATCGCACTAATAACGAATAAGCTAATAAGTAATAAGCTACTCAATCCCTCAGGAGATTCCAGAAGTAGCTTATGAACAGTTAACCTGAAGATCTCTGCATCACACTTTGTGCATTTTGAACCTACCTTCTGTCTCTTCTGACAATTCGTGTGCCGGTTCACCAGCTGTCTTTCTCCTGACCATTTATCATTAGGCAGCAAGCAGCAGGGAGCCGTGTGTGACCCGAGGACTTGCTCCAGGAGCAGCGGCTAGGGTAATGCAGGTCACGTTGGCTTTGTTTCTTCCCTTCGCAAGGGGTACATGCTGCCTTTCTGGGCCAAATGAGGGAATTTGCTGTGGGGAAGCACCCCGGTGCAGGTGGCTGCCAACGCTATTGAACTCTTTAAGCAGTGCCTGCTTTTTGCATTGATGCCAACAATTGTACTGCTAAAAAACTACAGGAAGTTAGACTCTGCAGACATCTCTTCAGCGTCTGTTTCATATCATACAGATCCCATGCCTGTATGGGATACTCAATACTGGCTCCAGTGGAACTTATCATCTTCTGCATCAGATAGATACACTCCTGTGTTTCCTTTAGGAAGCCCTAGCTAGAGGAAGAGGCATTGCTTACTTTCAATGACACCAGTTAGCCTGAAGCAATCCACCTGGCTGCAGAAACAAGTTCTGTGTGATGCTACTTTTGCTTCCTCCAAATATTTGGTGTAAAGCTGAAGCATCTAGTGAGGCTCTAGCCAAAAGCTGATTGCAGTCTCTGGGTGTGTAAACCACAGGATAGCAAAAATAGATGCTTTTTGCCTTTCTTTGAAGAATTTGCATCCTTGTTTTAAAAATAACATCAAAAACTGAAGAAGGTGCAGGAAGGAACCATGGAAATAAGGGCAGAAAATACAGTGACAGGCATTGAACACCTCAAAGAAAGCCTGAGAGGTGACTTGATGTCATATATAAACTTGGCCATAAAGGGATAGTGACAGTAAAGGACTAGCGAAGAAAGGATTGTCAAGGACTAATAGTTGAAAGCTGATACCACTGAAATTCCAACTAGAAGTAAGTCACCACTTCTACAGCTCAATAAAGGGGCTAATGAATGAAATTTAATAACTTGTGATATACAGAGGTCAGACCAGATAATTGGCTCATTCCTCTGGGCTTAAGTTCTGTGGATCCAAAAACTGATGTACCTTCTGCAGTTTCATCAAGGAAAAAAATGTGTATTAACTAGAAGACACAGTTCCTCAACTCTGAACCAATTCAAAAATGTTTTCTACAATCCAGAATGCAGTTTCAGAATGTTAGAAGTTCAGAGGCATTTTTGCCTCACTTTTTTTTTTTTTTTTGGTAAAGTTGTTCTGAGATCAGTTATCTCTGAGTTATTACTGTGTGCAATTTGGCAAGTATGCGTGATTTAAATAGATCTAAGAAAATCTTTGGAAAATAATATGGATGAAGAATCCATTAAAAAACTAATGTTTCCTAACTGAACAGTATTTTTATCCTTTGGGAAATTAAACAAATTATTTTGCTTTCAGACTGGTATAAATTAAGAGTAATTAAATTGAAGTCAACAGAGTGACATTTGTCAGATTGGATGTAAGCAAGTTTATATTGCAGTCCACCGACAAGGAACCTTGTAGAATGTGCTCCTTGTGGGTTTTCTGGTTTCAGCTGTTTATTAGGACTGCTTGAATTATGGTGTATAAATTATCTGATAAAGTTGAATCTTTCTTCTGTTGGTGAAAAATTTGCAGACTGCCTCTGAATGCTGGAAATGAAGTATTTTCAGCCCCTGGGTGTTCGTGGAGTTCACTTTGATTATCTGCATTTTCCTATCTGTGGGCTTGTAGCCAGTGGGTCATGTTCATCATGTGTATTGTCCCAGCTTGGCTGAGGCACTGACATCTTTCAAGCAGGATGAATATACATATACAGCGAATGGAAGTCCCTTCAGGAATTGACAGGGAGTAGTAGGGTCCTCCATGTTGGTGCATGCAAGACCTGTAGGGCCAGCTCTGTCTCATCCCCCGCAGTCAGGTGGTTCCTGGACTGAACCAGGGCCTCCCACCTGTCCTCTGTCCCCTCCATCCCCAGCAAAGCTAGCTTATCCCCTCTGGAGCTGTGCAGTATCCAGCATACTTACCGTGCAGTATCCAGCATGTGGAGTCATGGTTGCGCTGGAGCATGAGCCCTGCTGCCTGTCCTCTGCCCTGCGACCTGCCCATCCTCAGCACCTGAGCTCAAGCATGGGTGTTCCCACCATGGGAAAGCAAAACACAAGAGTATCCTTGTGAATGGCCTTTTTCTTGTGTGCATATATTAATATATATACATATATCCATATGCACATGTATGTATTCATAAGGAATAATCAGTAACCAAAGTCTGGGGAGGGGAGGCAAACCCTCTTTTGCATGGCTTGCCTTTTCATAGATTTTCCTCCTGTGTGAGGCGGAGGAAAAGGTGTGGGAAGAGCATGCAATCATCGGTATGTACTTAGGGAATTAGCGTTGCCTGGTGCATTTGTAGTAGTACATTGATAAAAATGTGTTTTTAATTGTTTGGAATGGTTACATTGAAGCACCGGTCTTCATGTTTCCCTTGCATTAGCCGCTGTCGGGCTGTTCTTAAAATAGCCTCGGACTTGGAACGTCTGAATTTAATTACTGTTAACACTAGAGATATTTAGCCCCATTTGAGGGAGAAGAAAGCCAGAAACTTTCAGGAGCAGAGATAGCTTGTAAAGATAGGAGCATTGAGAAGTTTGTTAGCTGGTCTGTAGTAATTAAGCTTATTTCCATAGCAACATTATCAGTTCAGCTCCAGAATTCTGAGATTTTTGTGTACCCAGTAATTAGAACTAATATCCTAATTTTAGCAGAGATATCACATTTGTATTTGGCGAGAGTCTTGTAACTAAGCACACTGTTTGGAGCGTGCAATAATGTTCCATTTTCCTTGATTTCTCTTTCTTGGATCACTTCAGACTGCTTAACTAGCTAAAAGCAAATCACTGCAGTCTGCTTTCTCAGTACGTAAGACTGCTTTTATCTTTTGGGAGAACAGATGCATATGTATATATATAAAATTTACTTATTTATATATATAAAAGCTTGCCTATCTGTGCAATCCTTGGCAAAACACGAAGGCAGAGCCAAAGTACAGCAATTCAGAATACCCATGTAGTCCTCATCTAAATTGCTCCAATTTAAGAGAGTGATGACCTCTCTCCCTGATGAGGGATTTGTGTGGGATACCGCTGAGCCCAGGAAACAAGGGTATCCCGCTTGCTCACAGGCCTGTCCAGCCATGGGGTTGTGCGGTTCAGATCTGCAGGGAAGGGAGTCCCCCATCCCGTCTTGGTCTCGCTTCCCCACCTGCGCTTCTTGGCTTTCCTGGGACTTCCCATTAACCTTCCCAGAGGCCAAACTGCCCTTCACAGGAGCCGTTTTTTCTGAGCTTCCCCATGAATAAACAGCTGATGAGATGCACAGCAAATAGGGAGAGTTTTGGCAGCGCACAGCGGGATGTTTGTGAGCCCTGCAGAAGTCCCCAAATGCTGGCAGGTTTGGGGAAAGAGGGTGCCGGCCCCTCATCTCCCCACTGCTGTTTCTGTAGGGCTGAGGACTGTGATCTTTTCCAGGAGAGACCAACAGCCACCCTTTTTATAACAAAACAGAAGGACTACAGGAAAGCTGTGGCACCAGACTGCCATATTTCCACTGAATTCAGTGCAATCAGTCTGGTTTATATAATTTATCCCCATATGACCAGACTCTGCCTATTTCTTATAACTAGCTGGGCAGTATATACTATTTCATAAATATATACATGTTTGAATTCCAAATTAAAACATTAAGTTTTCTCCTCACTGATGTTGTCTGTGAAAAGAGTTATGAAAAACCAAGCAGCCTCAGTAGGAGAACTTGGGTTTATGTGGATTTGTGTCCTCCATCCCCTAATCCCTCTCGGCTCCCGCAGCATACTGTGCTTGACCTGGGTTCCCAGCCTGGTGGGCACATGTCAACCCAGGCTGCAGCTGATTTGGAGTTAGGTTTGCGGGGACAGCCAGCAGGCTGCCGCCTCCCAGGGCGGGCAAAACACTCCTCTCTATCTTCTGTACCCAGCCTCTAATATTCACAAAACTTGTCAGGACTTCCATCTCCGACGCCTCTATCTTCCCTCTTCCCCAGCTGTCAAATTTGCTTAAAACTAGCCAACAGGTTCAAAGGTTATTAAGGAAGGATTGATAAATGTATGTACAATGTGACCATGTAAGCCTCAATTTCCTTAGAAGTCAGGCTAAAAAACGAGTCTGCGGTGTTTTGACAATAAATCCCTGTGTCTAGGCAGAGTTCATAAAGACCCATTAGATCATCTACCTACTGGGTCAACATGGTTTGGGTTTTTCTTTTAAAGATTTTTTTTCCCCCCACTATATTCAATTTGTTTTTTTCAATTCACTCTTTAAAATAAGGCTAATGTTGGAAATACAACACTTTTGAGTGGCACAGCAGGTTCAGTGTATGCAGTGGATATATAGTGGAAAATAGCATCAGAAGACTTGTTCCTGTTGCTAATGAGTTCTGAAGGTAAGAGAACAGTTAATGTATTCATAACAGACTTATACTCAAAGATTTGTAAATAATTTATGGCTTTCCCCCCCCCCCCCCCCCCCTGCCATAAAGCTTGGACCCAAATAGGAAATAATTTTGTAGCAGAAAAGGACTTTGGATTTTGCAGATGCAGCAATTCAGCTGTAATCCTCCTGACAGGGGAAAAAAATATTTAGTAGACTTACCATAGAATATCTGGGGACTTATAATTTAGTCTTTGTGGCCTCCTGGGGTTCTATCACAATTTGGCATCTACTTCCCGCTAAGGAAAATGAAACTCCTTGCAGTATGACCAGTATTTTGCTAACTTGTGTTTATCTGCAAAAATTCTATTACAAATCTAAATTTAAGACAGTGGAGAAATACACTGTTGGCATATAAACCCCTGTTGGTGATGGATTTGTGTGTAAATTGGCAGATAGTAACTATTCTTAGGAAATACAAGTGAAATAGGCAGACATACTTTGCATGTGAATCATGGTGGCCTTTGGGAGTCTGGAACACTGATTTCTTTTACCATGGATTTAAATGGCTGAACTTCTGTTTAAGCATGAATAATTCTGTGCAAATGCTTTTTTGTAAGATTGCAAGTAAAAAGCACAATGACTGCTCAACGACAGGTAGTGGCAAAGGGGACAGCCTATAGACTGGATCCAGAAGAATTGCCTTTGTTCCAAACTGAGCTGTTTTTATAAAGGTAAAATAAAGGTGTGAGCAATGCACTGCTGTAACCAAGACCTGTTCCAAAGTCCAGGTAGTGACCACAGCCTTTCCAGTTACAATGAAGCAGCTTTGCTTATGCTCCACAAGAATAAAATGACTGGAATCTTTGTCCCTTTGCTTTGGCTCAAACTGAACAGTTTTAGCTCTAAGAAGGGAAGTGGACTGAGGAAGGTCATGGTGGTGAGAAGCAAGAAGTGGTTGCCTTTTCCATCGTTAGTAAGCTTGTATGTGGACACAGCAGCTCTCCGGTCAATTAACCCAACTCGTCTTCGCTTAGGGAAGTTTTCCTGCCTGCTGGGAGCCAGGCTCTTGAAGGAGGCAGAGGGTTTGAAGCCCCTTGCTAACAGCCAAGCTATGATCTCTTTCTTTAAAACTTATTTAAAAACTAAAAATTTATTATTTAAAACTTATTTTATGCATGTTTTGGACACATATCTTGCTGAATACTGCCTTTATCTACAGCTCCTGTGAAACTGGAGAACGCTATTCAAATTCTTTAATTGCAGAAGAAGTTTTTTCCTTACTTCTCTTCATTATTGTTCTCAATTTTAGTAGGCGATAGAGAGGCCTTTAATTTTTTTATTCCTTGGGGGTTTTTATTATGATCCTTTGGTTTTTGAGGACATTGGTTGAGTTAATAGTTGGAGGTGCATTTCCATGAGGTGTGATTCAATGTCCCTTGGCCCCAGAAAGGGGGTCAGAACAGAGGACAAGGAGATCTCTTCCCACTGACCTCACATTTTGATAAGGCCATTATTTATGGGGGTATGGTCCTCTCTTCAGTGAAAACTTGAGATCTAGAAGAGGTGTCTATCGCTGCCTATAAGCATATGCTTAGGCACATGGATGACATGGAGATAATTCAAGACAGCCAGCATGGCTTCACCAAGGGCAAGTCCTGCCTGACTAACCTAGGCCTTCTATG
>NW_008794446.1:6866775-6881772 GCF_000699145.1 Aptenodytes forsteri | reverse complement strand
CATCCCTGGAAACATTCAAGGTCAGGTTGGACGGGGCTCTGAGCAACCTGATCTAGTTGAACATGTCCCTGCCCACGGCAGGGGGGTTGGACTAGATGACCTTTAGAGGTCCCTTCCAACCCAAACTATTCTATGATTCTATGATAATTTGCAACCTTCAATTCCAAAAAGATTTTATGAACCATTTACGGGCATTTTCTGATTCACAGCAAACAAGTAATTGCTGTTTTAAAATTTCTGCTTTCCTAGGAGACGGTATCCAAAGAACCTTCTTTGAAGCCCTGGTGCCCCTAGCAGCAATACATAACTTGCTGAAATCAAAGAACAGCTGAAAATATATATATATATATAAATTTATATATATATATATATATTTATAGTTTCAGCTATTACAAAAGAAGTGGGTCAAAATGTGCTATTTTACCTATGACACATAGTACTTTTTTGCCTTCATGATTAAGATAAATCACCTTGGCTATCTGACTGTGATAACTATGTATTAAGACTGACATTTAGGTACAAACTGGTGGGAATCTGGTCTGCTGCATACAGATGAAGAGGCCCTAATGCACAGGCATGTCCTTGGCTTCTCTTCATGTGTTTCTTACGCCTCATGCATGAGAGAGTGAGTTGTGGAAGGATTTTTAAAGGCTGCAGTACGTTGTGGAATTTATTGCAAGGAGTAGCAAGAACTGGAAAGCCAAGGAAGTGCCCTATCATATTCTGTCTGATAAAGGGATTTGTATGGCCTTCTGCGGCAAAAGATAGGACAAGTGGAGTAGTGTTTCTGACTTAATGGATAGTGTGTAGTAAATGTGAAAAAGAGACAGCAGTGTATAGTGTCTTTATTTTAGCCCCCTCATTTAAACTTTTTTCCTTTAAACTTTATATGTAAGACATAATCTATAGTGCAAAATCAAACAAGGTCTCCCCCCAAGAAATCTTCCTATTAAGTGGTGGAGAATGTGAGGATTACTTTTGCTAAGTATGTTTAGGAGACATTTTTCCCATTCTCTCTGCACTGTGACCCAGTGGACTGAGGAGTTAAGTTCTCCTGTTAGATGGAGAAGGTGAAGCTTTAGGGATAGTAAATGTTTCTGGCCTGAAACTAATGAAGCACTGGGAACTGTGAAAGGAATTTCTTTGGTTATTTAATGGAAGACTAGTGATCGGCATTATCTTCAGGTGTCATGAACAGGATGGGGAACCCCTGGATCAGGGTTCAAAGTGAAGAGCAGGCTGTGTCAGGGAGGCTGTCACCCAGAGAGGGAAGCTGCCCAGGAGACCCTGAAATTAAGAGTGTGTTGTTGCTTATTGTTGTTGAGAATTTGCCTGATCCTCTTTCTGTTTATTTTAGTTTCTAATATCTCATATAGAACACTATCCGGCAACTCTTTCATTGCAGTTCCTTGCTATATTGTTGACTCATTGTCCATGATAAAGTGAAAGGGAAATAAATTGCAATGTTTGTTCAGTGCTTTTCATCCTATGTGGTGTCTGAATGCTTGACATGACCATGACCCACTTCAGACACCACTGAAATACTGACACCGAGCAGATGTGTAATGATGCGCAGGTGCACTTAGCAGGGTTGAGACTGCAAGTGAAAAACACCTCATGAGTCTGAAATTTCAGGAAGCCTTTAGCTAGGCAGTATGTCAATATGTCTGTTAGCATTTGTTTATGGTAGGAGAGCATCTCACAACACTTCTGAAAAGCTAAGGAAAGCATTTTCAGACCAAAATAATACTCACTTGTAGTCATTTAAATGACCACACAAAATGGCTGTTCAGATAACAGCTTGACTGATTTAGTTTTAAAAGTATTACACAACAAAATAGTTCGACTAACCTGGGAAAGATAGGCTAGAGGACAAGGAGGTTTGTCTTCACCTTATTAGAAAATTGTATGTTCAATATCGGAAACAAATGTTACAGGTAAAACTCTGGTCATTGCTATGGTTGTTACTTCAGAGCAATTACACTGATACTTACAAAGTCAGTAATGGAGATGGAAAGGAATGTCTACTGCCCAGGTATACTAAATAAGATCTACATTGCTGTGAAGTAGTTTTGTTATACTTTTATAAAAAGCAGCAATGCTTAGTAAAATCAGTTAAATCGTTTAGACGAATTAAAGTGCTGATAAGCTAATACTGATCCTTCTAATTATTGAATAAATTAGCATGAAGGAAATAGATGATGCATTCCTGGATTTACAACTGAAGGTTATTTTATTAGAATGACAATTTCTTGAATTGGGTTGTTTCTGAGTATTCAGGTGTGATTTTTTTTTTTTTTTTTGCAGCTGACAGTAAGAAAGATACATAGAAATGAAAACACGTATTTAAGAAAGTATACTATATAGAAGTAATTTTCTTCTATTTTACCAATCATATGGAGTTGGTCATGGGCTTTGTAGATTACCTTTTCTCTCTGCTTGCATTAATTGCACAGCTGGAACTTATCCCTGTTGATAGAAGCTTGCTCTTTGATTCAATAAATATATTTACTTTCAAATAATTTATGAAGACAAGTGCATTTACAGAAGTTTTAAAAAGTTTGCCATTTCAGACTTACATCACAATATTGTTTGGATTAATAGTGTACCCATATTCCAGAATTCACATCTTTTCCAATAAAAATACATGAAGTCATGTTGACGATGTAGGGTGCAAGAGTATTCTGTGAAACTGTATTTCACAGAAGAAATTATAAATTAGAGGTGATAGTTTATTTTTTTTTTTCCAGTTTGCTATTTTGTCTACTGCCTTTGTTTCTGTTGTGTTAGATAGGTGGGTTTTGTAGGGGCTGACCCCGGTATGAGAAGAGATGTGCACGGGGAGCCAGAGCAACAAGTCAGCTTTGGTAGTCAGACCATGAAAGTCTCATGAATTTCAGATGTTTTCAGACTTCAACCATGCGCTGAAAGAGGGAGGGGAAATGAAAATAGATGAATGTTATCAGACTTGCCATTAGGCTCAGAGAACTCATATTGAATTAACTGAAGCCTGTGCACTGATCAGTCCTCAGTTTGGATGACTGGCACTGTGTTGTAAATAGCAGTAAAAACTGCTGAGCATATTGTCTAACCTTTCCTTGTAATGGCAGCATCAATCACTCCGTGATTAATATGCTCACAGGCACTTTTTTCATCTTCTGCCATAGTATCTCTTCCAGTAAAAGAATGGATTAACAGCTGAGCACTTGAGGAGAAGAAAGGAGTCTTCTCTGAAGGAAACTATATGAAAGTCCATAGAAAAGCATAATTTATCATGTGTCACTGGGAATAATGAAGCACAGAGAGATACCCTCCTCATCCTGCAGAATCAATAGTTTTCTAAATATATATTGAAATATATAACTAAGAAAGAGGATCATTTGTCCATTGAATACCTGTAACCAAATTGTATAGTAACTTTGATTTAGAAATGCATTTTTTTTTCTGGATGGGGAGAGATCAGTCTAATTACATTATACTTTTCTCATTTTTACAGGCAAAATCTTATTCTTCCAGGATATCAGTCAGACGCTTGCCTTCTCTCACCCATGTCTTGAGTATGAATAGTTATCTAGGAAGATTCAGGAACAGTATGTAGCAAAGGAATACAACTGCAAGTAATAAGATAAAGCAAAGAGAAAAAACTTTACCTGCATACTAAAATATAACTTTCTATTTGTTAAGTTTGCAGAACACCTTCTTGAAGAAGTAGTTAATTTACATCACTGCTTGTAGTCTAAACGAGTGAGTAAAGAATAGCGTACACAATACATAGCAGTGTAAGGGGTGGGTTTTTTACTGTACTCTCAGAATATTTTGAGAGTAATCTAACATTTTTTCTCAGTACTGTACTAGGAGAGGTTATACAATAATTTCCATGGCCACTAGAATTTCCAAAGTGTGTGCAAATTTCTCATCAAAGCAGTTCTGAGAAATAGGAAAGTGTTACTTACACTCTCTCCAGCACACAGCACTTCAGCTGGCAACATGTCACTATCCCAAAGATTGCATCCTTTAGGGGTTTGGAGTCACTATCCCTCTGAACTGTAAACTTCATTTTCGTTGACTTCTAAGGCCCAGGAGTTCATCCTGCCATAAAAAGTGCTGCATACATGTTTGAAGGCGTCTCACAGTGTGTTCAGTTTTCGTAGCACTGCACAGGCCCAAAGCTTGTGCTGAATTGCAAGCAGCAACTCAATAAAATGAATAGAAAATCTTTGGTAAGGTAGTTCAAATGTAATCTGGACTGGTGCTTGTATGAAAAAAATGAACTGACATTTTTTGTCAGTTGAATAAAATATTCAGTTGTTTGAACTGAATAAATATTCTATAATTTGAAGAAATTCCCTCTTAGCCTAGAGTGAATTGTTATTTTTTTTTTCATTTTGATATCTTTTCAAGGCTTCTGATGAACAGAGAGCAAGAGCCTTCCCCAAGGAGCGTCTTCAGCAGAAACCAAATAGTAAGTAATACAGTAGGCAAGCAAGGTACACCTTGCAGACAGCTACTCGATTCCACATAGTCTAACAGATGCCTCCAGAAATTATACTCACTTGTAACTGGAAAGTAGTATGTACCCAGTTTATGTACAGCTCCATGCTCTGTTCTTGGACTTGCACTGGTGGGCCAGTAATCCATATTTCACAGCTAGCTTTCTGTGTCCTCTAGTCTTTGCAGATGTACAAACTGAACAGAAGATAGCAAAATGAAAATATTTTCTAAACAGCTGATCTAACTGTTCTTTTCCCCCTTCAGTCAGCCTGGTTTTAGATGCTTCGTATTAGTCATTTCATAAGAAACAAGCAGCCGTATTGAAACTGAAACTAGGTGGCTGTTACAAACCGATTTATAATCCCATCCCTAATTTCCCACCAGGGAAGCCTAATCTTTCTGGAAGGCCATGTGCTGAATCTTAGTGGTGAATAAGGCATTTCTGGGAATGTTAGGGAAAGAGACTTAGGTAAAATTGTGAAAGTTCACCTAATTTCATAGTCAGAAAGTCTTAGTTTGGGTTCTTTGTTCTAATTCTGAAAAAGCTGGACCAAACATTCCACGTGAGCTTTGCTTCACCTGTCTTTGGGGACTTCCTTTGGGCTGTGAATGTTTTGTGGGAAATAAATAATAGGTCACTTGCAGAGATGTATAATAGACTCATCACCTAAAATGCAGAAGGGAAGTGATTAATTAGATTTTTTTGAAACTTGACTATCAAGGTTTGTCCTACTTTCTGACTGACATTTTATGCAAATTATTTAGAACACGTGTATTAATTAGAAGATGTATATATTATCATGTTTATTATCTTCTTGACAATACATGTTCTGAGCAACGTGAAAAGGGTGGTAACTTGGCAAATCGGCTGCGTACTAAAAGTTGGCAAGGTCACTGGGGAATTTCAGGGTTGTCAGTAGGTGTCAGAAGTGTTCAGGTTCTTACAGGAAAGGGATGTCCTCATTGATAAAGTACGCCAAAACTCCTGGTATGGGTGAGAAGGATATAGTAGGCATGAAGCCTATTCCCTGATAGGAGTAAGGGTTGTAGTTTAGTGGGGTGCCTCTTGTCTTCTCTCATTTCCTGCCTGGCTGCTGGTTTCCAGCCATGATCCGACATGGAGAGAGGTAAAGAGATGATGCCTGGCTCATCAGCAACCACAGCGAGTGTCTGTCATCTTCTGTAGCTCAGCTGCCTGTTCAGAAGTTCAGTTTGAGGGTGGGTATAATACAGCAGAGCTGCTTAGTATAGCTTGATGCAGCATAATCCTTGTATCCCGCTTGTGATATGCTCTAGATGGATAGATAACTACAAGGGTGAAAAACTGGCTGGTTTGTTGGGCCCACAGACTGGGAATTAATGGGTCGCACTCCACCTGTAGGCCAGTTATGAGCTGAATTCCCTGGGGGTCTGTGTGGGGACGTATACTGTTTAATACTTTTACCAGTGACCTGGAGAAGGAGACACGATGTCCCCCCATCAACTCAGTGGATGACACAAAATTGGGGGGAACCAGGTGATATGCTGGAGGACAGGGCTGCCATCCAGAGGGACCTGGACAGGCTGGAGGAATGGGTCAACAGGAACCTCATGAAATTAAATGAGGACAAATGCAAACTCCAGTGCTGGTGATGGACTAATTCTCTGCATGAGGTTTGGTGGGCAGTGAGTTGGGTATGAGCCAGCAATGTGCCCTGGCAGCAAAGATGGGCAACAGCATCCTGGGCTCTATTATGAGGAGCAAAGCCAGTTGATGGAGGGAAAGGATTATCCCCTCTACTCAGTACTTGTTAGACTGCGTCTAGTTATACTGCATCCAGTTTTGGGCCTTCCAATACAGCAAAGACTTCAACAATTTTTTGATGTTTGAGGGAGTTCATCAGAAGCCCCTGAGATGGTGAGGACTAGAGCATTTCCCATGTGAGGAGAGGCTGATAGAACTGAGTTTGTTCAGCTTGGAGCACAGATAGCTTTTGGGGGGACCTAACAGCAGCCCCTAGTGCCTACAGGGTCATTAAGCAGACAGAGCTGGGCTCTTCACAGTGGTCCATGGCAGGTAGACAAGAGACAGTGGGCATAAGATGAAACAACAGAGGTTCAGATTGGATATAGGGAGAACAGGAGACAGTCCCATGAGGACAGTGAAGCTTGTGCAGTCTCTCAGTCCTTGGAAGTTTTCAGGACAGAGTTCCGAGAAACCTGGTCCTGAATTCAGTGTTGACTCTGGAGTAGAGACTTCCCAAGGTCCCCTCCAGCCTGAAAGGGTCAATAATTCTATGACAGTGGGCCTTTAAATGAGCCAAAAAGATGCTGAAGGCGGGATCCTTGCAGAAAAGGGAAGGAGGAAGTGCTTGCTTATGTCTTCGAGAAAGCAAGATCTTTTTTACGCCTGCCATGATCATGTTTTGTTTTGTTTTTAAAATTCAAATTATAGATGAGGTTTTGCACATTTAGGAGATGATTGCTTTCCAGTTTTGATAATTACTTTATATACCAATTCTTCCAGTCATTAGACATAAATTGCAGTACTTTGCAAACAGAAGATCTGATTTATTGTCTGACCTGACTAGTAATGAAGGATTTTGACAGTATCTGGGCTAATTCCCTGCTGTGTAAGCATATGTAGCTTCTTTGAAGTGAATGGCACTACATGCAATTGTACTAGTGGCAAGTTTGGCCCATTTTTAGTGAAATACAACAAATAGGTTTTGTGCTCGTAAATTATTTAAATGTTCAGACAAGGACTTGCTGATGAGCAATTATAAGAAAATCTTTCCTCTGACACAAGAAATGTCAGATATTGCCAAGAAAACCAAATGAATCTGATCTTCAAGGCTAAAGATGTTGAACTAAAAGGCCATCTGTTCAATAGGTACAACACCCAAATTGATGCACTATCCTGCATCAACTCCAGTGCTGTTAAAACACAAAAGCTTTAAGAGGCCTTTTCCCATCTGTGTTCCAAAAACTATAAACATGAAGATCATAAATCAATTTTTGAGTCACACTATAGAGCAGGGTAGAAATATTTTATGTATTATTGTCTTTAAGACCTTTTCTGTCTGACACTTTCTTTGAATATTCCTTCCCAGTTTAATTACCCAAGTAAAAATGCTTTCAGGATAGATTCAGTTTATAAAACCAAAAATGTTTGGATCTCAGAGCCGTGTATGTGGGGAAGGCAGCGCAGCCTAAAAGGCTGTGGTAGTGTTTTCCTTCTCTTGGGAAGTGCTTCAGTGAAAAGCTCATCTTTAGGGTCAGATTTTAACTTATTTGGCAAGTAGATTGCTCTGTGGGTTGAGAAACTTGTTGATCTGTATTTTTATGCACAAAAATAGCAAGCTGGTTCTGATTTTTGAATTTTACATGACATTCTGGAGGTTGAAATCTGACTCTCATATTGTTAATGATCCTGCTTTAAAATCAGTCAATTTTATATATGTCAGTTGTATCCTTTTCATGGATGGTAATTTGAGTATCACAAGCAAAACGCATACAGAACTTGCCTTCACATCTGCAAAAGCATTCATGTCACTGTCTTCAGCTAATCATATCCTAATCACGTCTCCATGACTGCACAGGAGAGGTATTTCGCTCTGAATTACTGCTGAACTCTGTTTACAGTTACAGCAGTGACATTAATTATTGAAATGTGCAGAACGCAAAGATTATACTAGTAAATTGAACAATACCAGGGAAAATTCCCAGACACTGGAACTCAGTCACCTCTGGTGACACACTGCTGGGACAGTCCTTGTGCTGATTTGCCCTAGGCCAGCTGTTTTAGGGCACACTTCAGGAGCTAATCTGGACCAGGGATACCCTCTTTCAGAAGTTCTCAGTGTGTAAGTGCGGGTGAGGACTGGTACCATGCCAGTTGTCCTCCTGTTAGAGTGGTTGTGGACATAGTGACGTGTATTGAAGTTAGGAGTAGCACACTAAAAACTGGGCTTTTATTGTCCATAACATTTTTAATGTCAGCCCACCAGTGACCTTTTGTTTAGCTATGTAAGGAAGTTATGATATGAGCATAGCACAAAACCTTTGAAAATGTAGTTTGGAGAGGCTATAGTTCCAGAGTGCTTCCAAACTCAATGCACTAATAGTCATTTTCTGATTGATAGCTGGGCATATAGGTTGCTGTAATAACTTGGATATATCAGATTTTCCAGAATAAACCTCTGAAAGATATCCAGCCAACAGTTTATGATCATAGACTATGTAAAAATCCATAGCAGATCTGTGTGATTCTATTGCAAATGCTGTTGTTTGTCTGTGTCTGTACTGCTAGACGTACCAGGACTGTCCATGGCTCTACTAACAAATGGCACAGGTAAACTGATGTCCTCTTGACCACGTGTTTGTTTCAGATGGAGCTGGTTGGAGCAATTCGACCATTGCTGGGGAGTGAACTAATAATTAACCAGCATGGGCAGTTGGGCTGTGTGCTTGTGCTCAAGCCCTCGTCTGCTCCTGTTTCGCAGAGTAGAGGCAGCCTTTATTTCCAACAGCTGTGCCAAGCAATCGGGCGTTAGTCCCTGAAGTGTTTCCATTTCACTTTTTAAGTTCGTGTTTTGGTTTCCTTCAATAGAAATGAAAGCACTTTTTTACTTTTACAGATACGTATTCATCTCACCTAACTTTAAACCATCCAAAAGTTATGTGTCTCCTCTGAGCCCATCATCTAGACTTCGGGATAGTTGAGGGAAAGCATCATGCATTGCCCTGTCTTATGAGACCTATCTTAGGACTGGTTGAATCCCCTGTGGAGGTGGCTCCTGCTCTCTACTCACTATATGGAGAGAGCTAAGGCGATTAGCTTGGACTAGACACCTAAGTTTTAGATTGCTAAAATTAGCTAAGTCCTACCCACAGCTACTACATTTATCTTCAGCTTCTCTAAAAAGAGAATTTTGTTTTTAATTTCATGCCTCTCTACTCACCCATTTTCTATGTGTTCTGCAGTTTTTATCTATATTCATTGTCCCACATGTACATGTTATTTCCTTTAACTTAACCATGGTCTCTGATGCTGGAATGGCAAATGGGATTCTACCACACTTTTGCTCCACTCTGTTTGCTGAAACATTGATTTTGTTAAAGCATTTCTGTACTGAAAAAATCAATAAGGCTATATACAAGGCAGAAGCAATAATGTAAAGGCATCTTGCTAACTTATAACGAAAGAGCTGATAGCCAGAGTTGAACATCATTCAGTGAAGGAGAAACCTCTGGTTTCTAGCTGAGGACAAATGGTAGCGTGATTCTCTGACACCCTGCATTACACACCTGCTCATGAAGGGTAGCCACAGCCCAACAAGCTGCAAGAAGAAAGAGCAAGCTCTGGAGAAAATAAGGGACCGTCACGTATAAGTTGTTGGCCATTATATTTTTCAGACCACAGTGAATATGCAGAATCAGTCTTTTTATATGAACACAAGTGTGAACTTCTGTTGAAATCAGTAGAAATTTGCAGACATTTTCAGTGGAGGATGATTTTTGTGCAAGGTCCCTCTCTCCCTGCAGGAGGGAAGGACATGCTAATATTTCATTTGGTTTGTGTAACAGCCACTGAGTTCTGAGTGTTTCATCTGGAAAAAATATATTGACAGAATGTGTCATTTTTCCAGATGAAACTTCATTAATTCAGGGATGAATTTCAGGTACACTTTTCTGTGGTGGATGAGCAGGAAAAGGAGTTTGTTTTACAGAAAGTTTATTTAATGCTCATTTTGGACCTCATCCACTAAAGCTGCATAACAGGAAATATCTGTTTAACTGTATGCAGGTTGTTGAGGAAGAGAAAGACGATACTTTGGGACTGAAGTTGCAGGTTTTCTTACTTCTTACCTATTTTCCAAATGTTATCAGCTAAAGGCAATGGTTTGCAAAGTGTACAATGGAACTGCAGCCACGTTTTTGTATACTGCTTCTTACCCATGCCTTGTGTGCTTGTTGTTATAGCTTTTAAAGCAGTCCTTAAGACATCTCACAGAGAAATGAGTCACATCGTCTTTCATTCCCGTGTGGTTGCAGATTGTTAGCAGGAGAAGGAGGGAACCCCACAGAGATGTTGTGGGGAGATTGCATTATAGACGCATATATATAGGCATTATAGATACTGCATTAGAATGGCAGGTATCCAGAGAAAGGCTTTATGCATTGTGAGGGTTGTGTGTTGGAGATTGCAAATGCTGCGATAATGAGAGATCACAGCTGTGGTGGGTTTCCAAGCAGATACCCAGCAGTGAGTGGGTGAGTCTCCACATGAGGCAGCGGGAGGACAGGCTGATGGGAGCAGCATCGCCTGGCCCGGGGACCGGGTCCCCTCGGCTGCGGCAGTTCTGCCTGTGCACTCTGGCAAGGCTGGCAGCTAAGGCAGGGCCTGTGGTGGGGTTTTCTTCCCAAAACAGGGTCTAGCACCCATGCTCTCCCGTGCTCCCCCAAATGGCTGAGCTGAACAAATTTCAGCAAACCTGGCAGAATACCAGGAGTCTTATGGACTTTAATTTTGTACAAAACTTTCAGAAATAGCCAGGTGGGCGGAGGGAGGAGACCCCATTTGTGCTCCCTGAGCCCTGAGGAGGGGGGCATCAGCAGCAGAATTGTGACCAGCATCTGAAGCAGAGAGGGTACAGGGAATGCCCTGGTCTCAAGAAAAAAAAATCAGTTGATGTTCACCCCTTATTGTTACACCTTCAAAACGCAGAGAGAGAAGCCTGCCGGGGTGTGGCAGCACAAGCCCCTCTGCTTGCTGGGGTGTTGGCTGACGTCTGTGGAAGACCTATTCAGTTTGTGAGCTCGGACTATGGTGCTGCTAATGAAATAAGTGTGCCTGGGGCACTGGGGCCAGCTGGTGTGGAGCTTCCATGTGCCACAAAGCTCCATGTCTTCCCCTTGTCCCTGGCTGCCGTCACAGGGCTGTGGCGGGGCAGGGGAGGCAGCCTGAGACAGGGGGACGGCCCGTCCTCCCATCTGTGAGGTTGGGTGGCCATGGCCTGGTGGTCCCTCTCCTCCTGCGGGCCCCAACATGTGGCCGTGGCTGTGGTGTCCTGCATCCTGCCACAGTGCGTTTGTACATCCCAGGAATGGCAGTGGACCGGGCTGGGTGACACCCTCTCAGGTGTCAGAGGGGATTTTGGCATCATATATGGCCTCCTGCTGGGCTCTGGCTCATGCCGGGGTGTGTCCCCCCCCTGCGGCCTTCAACAGGAGCTGCTCAGCTCCTCATGGAGGAGCTTTTGAATCCTCACAAATGACATGTCGGGGCTGAGGTAAAATGGAAACCAGGGCTGCCACTGCTGCAGCCTGGGAGGTGGCCCCAAGACGCCTCTGCAGCAGAGGCCGGGTCCTGCGGCAAAACCCCTGGTCGATGCCTGGGAACGTGCCTCTGCTGCTGGGCCCCGAATGCACCCGCTGGAATAACTCAATAAATTTCACTTTATTGAAGTGAGAATAAAATCTTTGCCTCTCTGAACATATGAGGTTTTTTTCAGTAATGTTGGAGGCCTAGTATTTGAAATTCATCTTTAATGACACTACCTTCAGAAGCTACAAAATAATCTGGCATCTTCTGATTGTCTTCATGTTGTTTGCTGCCCACAGTCTGAATGTGAAGGCAAACCCAGCAATGTTTTTGATCAGTGGGTCCACTGCCAATGTCAAAATACATTATGAACCAATAGCCAAACATTTCACAGATGTAACGCAATACGACCCAAGCTTTAAGGCCAGAAATATTTAAGTGCAAAGATAACTGATGCTTGCAGAGATACCTAAAAAATTTGTCTCCTGGTGCATGTAATGTGATTTTTCCATCTGTTCGCTGCATAGCTGAGGAACGCAAAAGCTGGAGTATGGTAAGATTATAATCAGATTCATTTGTTTTTCAATTACTGCTGGGTATATTTTATTTCTGAGTTTGGGACAAGATCCAGCATTTTTAGCCTGAATGTGTGTAATACAGGTTACAATTTTTTCCTCAAAATGTGGGGCTGCTTATTTTTCCTATGTTTGACATTATATAATCACAGATATTATAATTATAGGTATTTGTTCTTGGTGGTGAAATGTGGCTAGTGTAACAACATTCTTTAAATGTCTGTCTCTCAGTGAGAAATAAACATATAGCAATATCCCATTCTGCCATTTAATTAACTTGAGTCATGTGAAATATGTGAGCTGGGAGAAGACTAAAAATTCTTAAACCCCAGAACACATGAACTGGACATGCATCTGTCATGGACCTATCCTGGTATTAGTGCAAGTGTTTTTGATGCTGTATGAGAGGAGCTGTAGTAAAATAGAAGGAGATCCAGGGAGGAATAACTTGGCACTGTGAGGGAGGCGTTATAATGCACGCCAGCTACCTACCAGTCATCTCAGCAAGCATGACTGAGCCCTGGTCATGGTGGACCAGTGGTAGGAGCTAGACAGTGTATTTGCTGCTGAATTTCTCTTCCCACAAAGGTGCATCAACAGCAGCTGCTTTGGAACTGAAACAAAAACCTTTCCTATTTTCCAGAGTGTCTTTCAAAGTGGGGATAGAAAAGAGAGATGCAATTGCTGGTTTTCAATTTCTTTGTTGGAAAGAGTTCTTTTATTAACTTATGAGCCGGAATTGTTTTATTATTTATGCAGAAGTGTGGAAGCATATGAACCCCATAATGTAAACAAGCTGTCAGATTTCACTCTATTTAGTACCTGCAGTTCACTGTATTAATACTCCTTAATGCTTTAGACCTTGAACACCTGAGAAGGTAAGTCATAGAGGCTTGCCTTCTTGTAACGTGTTCTGTTTGCCAATCTTGAATCTGCTTTTTCTCCTATATCTAAACCCAGAAATTGGGAATGGGAAGGCTAGTCAGCAGCATTGTGTTAAGCAGTGAAGCTTCTTAAGGGAGTCTAGGTGAGCTCTGTGTCAGGTGTGCTCTTCTGTATGCTTCCTTCAAGGATAATGATGCTGCTCCAGAAAACAAATTAACCTCACTGATGCAGTTTCCTGCAATATACTGCAGGATCCACAGTTTGACATTTAGACAGATAATCCAAGCAATATTCTGTGGAAGACTTTCTGTAAATAGTGTAAGAAGGGTCAAGCAAAGGAGATCCTCTTATGCAAACATGGTATGAAACATCTAGAATAAACTGAAGGGGGGAGCTGGGATGTGGGTGCTTTGATGGCATAGGATTTTGCTTCTGATCAGTGTTTTCTACATAGGCTTCATAAGCTGGTACTGTGAAGTACTTTGTGATCGCCTCCATCCACATATGCTTGCTACATGTCATTTTCATCTTACCCTGGGATAAGGCCTCAAGCCCAGTGCTGGAGGGAGAAGCTTTCTCTAAAGGCTCAGTAACTCAAGGCTTAGGCAGATACAACACTCCTGTAATAAGCCAGGCAGAAGTGAGAAGGGGTAGCTGGTCTGAGGGGGAGATGTTGTTGGACCTCCTGATGGTGCCCCTGGGAGCTACCAGTGGTGTTCCCCAGAGCCTGACTCAGCCAAGAAAACAGTTGCAGTGTCAGTCCCTGCTATTTGTTGGGATATTCCCACTATATCCCCATCACCTCCGCGCTTGGTTGGGTGCCTCTGTCAGGCAGTCTTCCACAGTCAGAGCAGCCATCCTGCCCTTTGCACCAATGTGCTTTCTCTCTTCTAGCAAAGCCTAGTAGCCAATTCATCCCCTTAGGAGGTCTCACCACTGGACTCTGCATTGCTTCTCTTACATTGATCTGGTTGTCTTGGCAACGGCAAGAAGTTTAGGGTAGGGGAGAGATGCGATCTCTGTTCTGTACAGCGCAGTGCAGAATTCACATGGCTGGACAAATGTTTTATGATAATCATTTCCCTTCTCTCAACATACTATCTTGCTTTTCTTTCACCAGCTAAACCTCATTTTGTTATTTGTTGCCCATTAGGACTGCTTCTAGGAAGGATTGACAAAACCATTACCAAAATTGTTCACTTAAAGTTATAGATGGTGTTCAAAGCACCTGCTGTTTTGTTGAAATGTGCAGTTCACTAGTTTTTCTAGCCTCACATTGATTGTGGGATGCTATGCTAGTGACAGCAGTGTGTGACAACATAAGCATCACTGCTTGTACCAAATGTAACCATCAGTGTGGCATCAGAAATGAAAACCAACTGAGAAAATGTTATCTAGTGGTAGGAAAGTGCTCTGCTAATAAAGAAGCACAAGTACAGACAGAGAGCAGGACATTATTCCTGAGAGAACTGGCAGAACGGAGACATAAGCTGCCTCTTTTGAGGACAGAAAACTCGATGAGAAATAGGTCACACGTGCTTGTTTAGTGGAGAGAAAGAAATGAAGATGAGACCCAGTATAAGCGCACAGGCAGCAGAATTATTTTAAAGCAGTTTCTGACTTTTTCATGGCAAGTTTCACTTGCAGTGTCCCACACCTTCCCTTGCATCTCCTAACTCATTGCCTCCACTTGCCCTTGTCCTGGCCCGCTGCCCCCCCCCCCAGGGGGGCGGTGGCCCC